>NW_015552846.1:56582-69542 GCF_001515605.1 Sinocyclocheilus anshuiensis | reverse complement strand
TGTGTGTGTGTGTGTGTGTGTGTGGCCATGTCGATCATCTCATTCTGTGAGAGGAGAAGGCCAGTGCTGGTTTTTCATGGGGAACCTCTGGAAGAGGCGACGCCAGAAGACTAATGCAGTGACACAAGGATGATCCATCAGCAGCCACATACATTAAACACACCCTCCCCTCCCCCACCTGTCTGACTGATACCCAACAGAGACATCAGGGTGACAAGGACCCACCAATAATGCTGTTACATGTTCCTAAACCTAAATGGCCAGAGACATTATTATCCTTCCTCAGTGGAATATGGATGTAGCGTATGTATGAATGAATCCAATTCTTCAATGGTAAAAAAGTAAAATGATAACAATTTTCAATAATATATAGGCTACTATGAAACCAAGATGAATACAAAAGGTACATTTCTAAAAAATGTTACATGAGTTTTAAACTCAATGATCCAAAAAATGCTTTTCTTTATTGTGGAAACACTTATCATTGACCAATAAATGAACTGAATTTTAAAAGGGTGGACAAAAATGGTTTCACATTGGCTCTCAAGAAGACATTATTTGTCATTTAGCAGAAGCTTTTCATCCAAAGCCATTTACAGTTCACTATGCAAGAGCGGTTCTCCTGGAGCAACCTCAGTTTAAGTGCCCCGCTCAAGGGTACGGCGATGACGGCCTTGTCTTAGTAACTCTGCAGTCAACATGCCCAACAGACTGAAGCTGCTCCATTTGAACTACCAGCCCAAAGCCTTAACAACCAGCAGCCAATAACCCTTCCCCATGGAAAATGTATTGCCAACCACAGGATATCTGAGCTGAAACACTGTCTTATCAAGCTCAGCTTTGACTGACACATCAATCAAACCATCACACTGTAGACTCGCAGCCTGACCACAGGGTTTATCATCTCTGCGTGCCCTCAAACATTATGATGCAGGCTTTGTCCCCATCTCTAGACTGCGCTGGTCATGCGGTGTGACACATCTCGTCATGTCCAGCTGACGTCGGCCTTTGGAGGTTGCTACGTGAAGGGACGTGCTGTCAATCCATGAAATATCGGCCCTGACTTCCAACAACAGAGATCTGCTGACACCTGAATGTGCCCAAAACTGTTACCCAGCATGCACTGGGAGGGAGATAACCCTGTCACCGGTTGCTGGGGGAGAATCCATTCAGTCCCTCAGAGGCTTGGATGTTTTTATTTTGTTGTGGGGTTTGGGCTTTGCAGTTTTGCCATGATTTCTGTTTCTGTTAAACATCCGGGACTCAAATAAAGCACATGGATTGGCTTATTAGAAAATATTTTGCCAGGGAAGCCAGTAATATGTCTATGAGCAACCAAAAGTCGTCAGTTTAGACGATACGTGCAAATGCTTTAAACACTGTGTTCCAAATATGACACACATGATTTAAAGTCCAAAAATGACACACTTCACCTTATGATGATTGCGATCCCCAAAGCACTCTCTATCTGTCTGTCTGTCTGTCTGTCTGTCTGTCGCCCGCTCTCTCTCTCTAGGATCAGAGAAGCAAGTATTAATGCAAAGGTCTGTTATTCAGCATTAAGCTGATTTCGGTTCCACAGAGCGGCACATGCCAGGCATTCTTTGTAAGCATAACTCTCAAGGGCAGAAAGACTTATAACCACATATGTCTTTAAGCCTCAAGAACGAGGAGTGCAGAGCCACTAATTCAAAAATATCACCTGACGTGACAGATAAGGTGTCACAGGTACTCTGGCTGCAGAGACTATACAGAAAGCTCCCAAAATAGTGAATGCTATCATATCTTATTTTTTGGGAGATTTAAAGTAAAAAGTTAAAATTAAGCATCCTCATTATAATAAAGATAACTCTTTTATCCTTACCAAAGCTGCATTTATTTGATCAAAAATACAGTAAAAACAGTAATATTGTGAAATTTAAAATAACTACGTTTTCTATTTGATTATATTTTAAAATGTAATTTATTCCTGTGATGGCAAAACTGAATGTTCAGCATCATAATTTTTATATAAGTCTATATAAGTCTTATATAAGTCTTAAATATCATTATAAGTCTTCAGTTTCACATGATCCTTCAGAAATCATTCTAATATGCTGATTTGCTGCTCAAGAAACTTGAATAATAATAATAAAATAATAAATAATTAAATTCCTTATTATTACCGATGTTGAAAACTATGGAAGCCCGTTTCCGCCACTGAATAAAAATTTAAAAAGCTAATTGCGACTTTTTATCTCACAATTCTGACTTTTTATCTCACAATTCTGACTTTTTTTTCTCATAATTGCGTGATACGAACTCGCAATTCTGACTTTTTTTTTCTCAGAATTCTTTGATATAAACTCGCAATTGCGAGTTAAAAAGTCAGAATTGTGAGATATAAACTCGCAATTCTGAGAAATAAAGTCAGAATTGTGCAATTGTGACTTTATAACACGCAATTGCGTGTTATTTTTATTTTTATCTCGCAACTGTGACTTTATATCTTGCAATTCTGACTTTATAATTCGAAATTTTGAGTTTATATCTCACAATTCTGTGAAAAAAGTCAGAATTGTAAGATAAAAAGTCACAATAACCTTTTTTTATTTTTTATTCAGTGGCGGAAACGGGCTTCCATAGAAGACAGATGATTAATAGTTTTGTGTAAACCGTTTTTCAGGATTCGTTGATGAATAGTTCAAAAGAACAGCATTTATTTTCAATAGAAATCTTACATGTCTTTACTGTCACTTTTGATCAGTTTAATTCATCATTGCTGATTTCTTTTCTTCAAAACGATTTTAATAAAAAATAAAATAAAAAAATAGAAATAGAAATAACAATAAAAATAAGCAAACAAACAAATCAATCAATCAATCAATCAGTCAATCCATTCATCCTACTGGCCCCAAAGTTTTGAATGGTAGTGAAGGTTAAAAAAAAAAGAAAATATTTCCTTTAACCTTCTATATGATTATGCATACTTTCTGCTTCTACTTTCATTACATTTTTATAGTCATTAAATTAAAACTGAAAACAAGTGGCATAAAACTGATTTTAAAAATATTTTCCATTTTTTCCCTATTGGAAATCCTTATTTGTCATTGACCTATATACATCAGCATATGAGAATAACTGAAGAGACAAAGCTGCTTGGGTCTGTCCTTCTCTATCCACGCTCAACATATCTAGCTTTGGAAAAATGTTTGCTCCAATTTATTATTTATTTTATATGTTTGTTTGTTTTTTGTCTCTCTGGTGAGCCCATTAGTAGTATTTGGGTTGTGATTGTATATTTAAAGCAGAGTGCATCATTCGGGCTTGGTTTTTTAATCATCCCAGGTTCAGTCATGGTGGATTATGAGATTTGTGGCCTCTTCCCTCTCTGCATTGTTGTCAGGTGAAGGAGGCCAACAAGCACCACGTAATGTAGCCTCACATGAACTCAACTACCCAGAATGCTCTGCCAGAAAAAAACTGAGTGTAGCAGGGAAATTAGTCTGTGGCTATGTTTGGGATGAAATAATTAGCTAACTGCATACTGTGCAGTATACTGTATACTGCCCAGTGCCCACTATTTAGAAAATGGCATATAATGCAACAATATAAATTTCAGACAGAACCCGTGTGAAAAGAAGTGTGCTTAATTGTTTTGTTACAATTGCTTTGTTACAAAAGATAGATAGATAGATAGATAGATAGATAGATAGATAGATTCTTAGCAGGACTCATCTCTGAAAGCATAACTCCTGTAGACTTTGCTCTGCAAAGTAAGTCATCTGCTCTGGGCAGGAATTCTTTTTCATCATGTAGATCAATGCTGCAGATTGCAGCTGGTTGCCATGGATATCGCTGCTGAATAGAGTTGAGTTTGAAAAGCAGCTCCGCTTTGCTCCACATGAACATGAGCTTTTTAGTCCCAGTGTTTAAGATGCACTCAAAGGATTTTCTTTCTCCATTTTAATTATTTATTTCTTTATTTAATGATTGATTGTACTAAAAAGGGACACTTTTGTTTCACATTTCCATGCTCTCACTGACCCTTAGAATTAATCTGGCTGTTTTAGCTTTGTACCTTTTGGACTTCTAAAGGACTTTTATTATGATTCATTAACCTCATCTTCACATGATGGCTTAAACTCTTTGCAATTCAACTTATTCACAGTTTATTAATTTTAGAAGCGATTTAGACATTTCTGTTAGGTACAGTTGTACTATTAATTGAGTGTGGCAGAACATAAAAAGCTTAATAACAGCAACAGTTCTGAAGGTGAAAAAAAAGGCACACAGGCAGGATTACAGAGGCATCCGATAAACACAACTCCTAGTCCTGGCCTAAACACACACACGCGCACCCTCCATCCTACTGACTTGCTGCTAGCCGATACCTCTGTCCGGTCAGGTGATCAACAATGCAAAGGTGTCTGAACTGTGCACTGGCTCTTCCTCACTGTCAGACACTGACACATGTGTGATCTCTGACATACAAACACATACACTAATGCACCCATAATGCACTCCAGGAATGTTATTTAAGCCACTACACCATTTTAACAGATTAGGGTGGTATCCACATATCCACATCCTTTACTGGAATTTAACCTGCACTCAGGATTGAACAGATGTATAGCTCAGGCCACGGTTAAAGCAGGTTTAATGCATAAAAACTAATACAAAGGGTCAATGAAAACACAAATCAGACTGTGGTGCGTCCTTGTGCAGCACAGAGCATGGCATGAAATTTAGACTAATGTGTACTGGATTACTGGCTTCTAAAAATAGACTGGGAGGAAGTACAATACACGCTGACATATGATGGAGTTCAGTCTGAGTGTACGTGTGTGTTTTATGCACTGCACTGGTTTCTTTGTCAGCCAGATGTTCGCTTTCTGCACAAGGCAGATATCAAAGAGTAGCTTTAATGACATTAATGACTGCAAGATTGACACTCCCTTTATAACCGAAACATTACATTTGGTCACACATGCTATAATGCAAGCATCAGCCTCTGTTCCCATTATTAAATACTAACTGGTTAAATACACAGAGGAGTGTATAGAGAAACAGAGAACATCCTTTCAGTAGGAGGAATAATCCTGATTGACTGCAACAGTATCATGTATTAATTCTAAATTTAGTAACAAAGCCTCATGTATGAATGGAGGCTATAGTCACGTGGTTGAATGCTTATGTTTGACCTTAACATATGTGGATTTGATGGTCTGTTGGGTTAGTACAGAGATGACAGGAAACAATGCAGAGAAAATGGGAAAATTGTGCAAGCCAGATTCAAACATGCACTGCCAACATGAGCACCATGTTTTTGTCTTTTTTATTTATTTATTTATTGTGTCTGCAATCTGCATATTTTTGTCCTTAATGTATTTATTGTCTTATAATTTTAAACCTGAGAAAATGTGATGCAACCATGCAACATATACAGAAAGAAAAGAAAAAATCAGAGAAAGTGGGAAAATGTTGCAGGCCAGATTCGAACTTGCATTGCCCAGGTAAGTATTTTTTGTCTTCAATGTATTTACTGTTTTATCATTTGACACCTGAGAAACTTTAATGCAGCAAAACACTGGAAACAATGCTGAGAAAATGGGAAAATTTTGCAACCCAGATTCAAACTCACACTGACCACATGTGCACCCTTTATTGTCTTCATATTTTTTGTCTTCAGTGTATTTATTTTATCAGTTGAAACACAAGATACAACCTTGTCACAAATACACGAAACAATTCAAAGAAAATTAGAAAACGTTGCAAGCAAGATTTGAACTTGCACTGCCCACTTGAGCACCATGATTTTGTTTGTTTGTTTGGTTGGTTGTTGTAATTTTTTTTTTTTCTTCAATGTAGTAATTGTTTTATTATTTGAAAACTGAGAAACGTTGATATAACCTTGGTAAAAACACATTAAAGAGTTCAGAGAAATTTGACAAATCTATCTCCCAATGAAAATCAATAGCTGCAGTGATTGTTCCACCAGGCATGTGTACAGCAGAGGATGAAGAAGATTGGACAAGAATAAAAAACTCTCAATGACAGACAGGAAAACGTACAAGAATTATTTAATCCACAATCATCTGAACGCTTTAACAATCTACACTGAACCTGATAACCTCTACTGACCAATCAAACAGACACTGTACACCTTCTCACCTCAGACTGGAAGTCACAACTATAAGGTTGAGCAGCAGAGTGTAACTGATCTGACGTCAGTGCCGCTTTATGTTGACCTTGTGTAGATGGTCAGACTGTGAGATGTCAGCACTGTTCTGGGGTCAGTGGGGATGGGCATTGACGTTAATGCAGCTAAGCTTTGTTATCCAATACGCCATTGCTCATGTTGGACACCATCAGTCTTCATAAACTATCTTCCGTTCTGCTCTGGCTGAAGCCTTCAGTAAATGAGTTTGATAATAAAGAGGAACATATATTGATCATCTAAAGATATATTGAATAAAAGCTTTAAAAGAAATGGTTTGCAGCAACAGCAGAGGGTTTTAAGACCCTTCTGATTTTTCTTTCAAGTCCTTGAAGTCCATTTCACTACTGGTATTATAGGCTATAAATTATACAAATACTCCTGGGTCTTCTGTAGATATGCGTGATATTTTTCCACAAACTGGTTATGCACAGCCGATTTCAACTAAATCAAAAAATAATAATAAAATAAACTTTAGAGTTCAGAAATATCATGGATTCTATTGCAACAAACAATAATGCTTTTAGCATTAGTAAATCTATGTGCTATAAGTACTATACTGAGGTTAAGATTAGGATGTAGGTCAGTGTTTGGAGATACTATTGACTACTGGAATACTATAGTCCAGAAGCATTTTAGAAATTCCTGGTTCCACCGTTCTGAAGTCAATTGTTTTTTGTTTTTTTTTAATGAGTTTTTAGTTTAATGCCTGAAATAAGGTCTGTAGTGGTGTGTTTAACTGACTGACCGTTTAAGAACTCAGTTCTACACGGAAGCTTTAACGGATGCTCCTTTTCTTTATTCTTTCTCTGTCTCATGCATGCACCTCACGCATGCGCACATTCTTAAAAGAACTCTCTGTAACATACTGAACATAACATTCCCCCGCCCCTCCCCAAAACTTGATGAACTTAATGAAACAAGTTTCAATGTGGTACTCAAACCATAAGATCGAAAAACATCTAAACCCCTATGCATGACAGTTTGTGATATAATCTTTCAGGTAGGTAGGACGAGCCCTTGTCTGAACCGGTCTACCTCCCAAAGTCGCCTGCTGGGACACTTCCTGGCCATCCTGGGTAACGGCAAGCAATGGCTGAGGAGAGTGAGGGCCAGCTGCTGGCAGGGGTGGTGGTGGGTCAGGTCCTGGCTGTTGTGAGGGCTCCCTAAGCTGGAAACCTTGAGGTGCCTGGTGTGACCATGGCCGTGCTGGTTCTGGTCGTGGGACCGGGGAACTTATTCCTTGTGCTGCTCCTACGTTGGGTTCTGTTGCCCATGGACCCTTCGTAGGGGATGTCGACACTTTCTGCAATCTACTAGTGTGCCAGCGTGAGCCATCGCTTAATAGAAATGTGGCAGATCGTAGCTGACGAACCACTTGGTGAGGTTCAGACCAAAACGATGCCATTTTGCTGCTACAGTGAGGTCTGCGGACTCGCACCCAGTCCAGTACCTTGATGTTAGTGTGCCTGACCTTGTGTCTCTTATCAAAGTTATCCTTCATTCACCCCTGGTTTGTAGTTACAGCCACTGTAGCTGCTGCTTGGGGGTCAGTTACTGTTGTTGCCGACAAGCCCTGTGCTCTGAGCCTGTCTTGGGGCAATTCCATCTCCTGACCGAGCATGAGCAGAGCAGGTGAAGCCTGAGTGGTGCTGTGCTGGCTAGCCCTGTAGTGCAACAAGGTCTAATTAAGTGCCTTTTGAAATGAGTACCCCTGAACCAGATGCGCCCAAATCCCATTCTTAAGGCTCTGATTAAACCTTTCAACCCCACCGTTCACCTGGGGATGTGCGGCACGGATATGCTTAATTCCCTTATTGCTGAGGAAGTTGTAGAATTCTGCAGAAATAAACTGGGGCCTGTTGTCAGTAGTTATGGCACGGGGTATGCCCCAATGAGCAAACAGACTGTCCAGTATCTGCGTGATAGTCTGTGATGTAACTGTTCCTGCCGGTACTACCTCAGGCCATTTGGAATGGAGATCGTAGATGACAACTAGAACGCGCTGATGAGGAGGAACTCCATGGCCATGAATTTCCCCACAGATGTCTAGCTGTTGGTACTCCCATGGACGTGAAGGCCATGGGACTGGCTGCAAAGGGGTTGGGGTCAGCTGTCCAGTCTTTCCACTGAGGAGACACGGTTCACAGTCCCTGACCAACCCCTCAATATCCTGGTCAATGCCCAGCCACCAGACCAGGTCCCGGCATCTTTGCTTAAATTTTACAATGCCCAAATGGCCCTCATGCCCCATTGACAGGACACGTGCACGCAGGCTGCTTGGCACTACTGTACAGAGACCCCTGGATACACATACGTCACCCCAACATGAGAGTTCATTCTGCACCTTCGCAAATGGCACTAACTCCTCAGGCACTCGCACTGGCCATCCTGAGCGTATATAGGTGCGGTGTGTTGTTAACATGTAGTCATGCTCAGATTCCTTCTGCAGCTCTTCCAAGGAGACAGCAGATTGTAAAGGTGCATGGAGCATCTGGATGAACTCTGGCTCATCGTTGCTTGGTGAAGCTGCTGGTGCGGGTGCGGTAATAGATTGAGAAAGGGGATCAGCAACCACATTGTCCCTCCCTGGCGTTAATTTCAGCTGGTAATCATACTGTCTCAGGCGCTCACCCCATCTGGGCAGGCACAGGGGTTTATGACCCGAGCCGGAAGCTGAAAGAAGTGTGGTCAACACCTGATGGTCTGTGCGGAGGGTGAAACGCTGCCCGTAAAGATAAAGGTGCCATCTCTCAGTGGCCCAGACACAAGCAAGGGCTTCATGTTCACAGACGGAGTAGCACTGCTCCGTGGGGGTCAGGGCCTTGGAAGCAAATGCTACCAGCCTTTCAACACCGTCTTGCACCTGTGACAGAACCGTGCCAAACCGCGCTTGTGTGGAGGCATCACAGGTGATGATAGTCGGACTGTCCGGGTCAAAGTGAGCTAGCATGGGTGGTGTGGTAAGCTGGGATTCCAGCATTGGACAGCCTCGGAGCATTCTGCAGTCCAGTTCCATGGCTCATCTTTCTTTAGTAATTGGCGGAGGGGCACTGTGGTTCGGGAGTACTGAGGAAGAAAACGAAGGTAGTAGGCTGTCATTCCTCCAGGAATAGGTAGTAGGTAGTAGGCTCCAACTCCAGGAATACCAGCCAAGATGGTGGTCATCACCTTTTGAAAGCAGCTGGGGGCGGAGCTCAAGCCAAATGGCATGTGTGTGCACTGATATACCCCAGTGTGTGTGATGAACGCTGTGAGGTTTCTGCTGGAAGGATGGAGTGCCACTTGCAAGTAACCTTGATGCAGGTCTAGCTTAGTAAAAACCATCGACCCATAGAAGTGGGTGGTCAGCTTCTCAGCCGTGGGTAAAGGGTACTTGTCGGGGGGGTATTCCAGGAAGCAAGGTTAACTTACCCTCACATATACCCTGAACTCTCGGCTGATTAACCCAAACCTTTGATTACTTGAGGAATGCTGGTTCCAAAAACGCATCCGGGAGTAAGTTCAGTCAACTCAGAGTATGTTCACGGTTAACACACAAGACATTCTCAACAGAGCGACGAATCAACGAGTCACTATGGAAACGGACGTGAAGAAAAAGTGTGCCATACTGCTTCTTTCTTCTTATTTCTTCAATGGCCATTTACATAGTGCATATCGCCACCTAAATGGTGGTTGTTCAATCATTTTTTCAAACTTTTCATTTCATCTTTAATCAATGAGAATAAGAATTATAATGTTTGTTTGATGCTGATTATATAATAAGACTTTTCATGATAAGTGCATTGATGATAAGTGCATTTTATTATACAAATACATTATAGAAAACGTCCTGTTGCAAAAGGGGAATAAAGTTTGAATGCAGATCCATGTGTGTGATGAAAATAAAATAAATATAATAAATATATCAGAATAAAATTAACCTTGCTATAATAGTCTTTTATAATTAATATATACCAATACAACTTAAATATTACTTTATATATTACTTATAATAGTTCTTATGGAGTCTCGCCAATAGGTCACAAATGCGCTGATAGCGCTGAAGTAAACTAACCCTGAAACAAAACCTACTCCAGAGCAGGTTATGTTCAGAGAGTAAGTTGCTATGGCTACTTACATACCCTGAAAGTCATCTCTTACCTACCCTCATGGGTATGTCACATAGCCTGCTTTCTGGAACAGAATTTAATTCTGTTAAATCATGGTCATGGCGAAACTAAGAGTACGTTTACATGACAACAATTGTACTAAAAACAGAAAAGTTTTTCCTTTGTGTTTTTGAAAGGTTTCACATGCAGAAGACAACGTTGTCAAAACAGTCTTCATTCACAAACAGTAGATCCACGAAAACGACTAAAACACTGTATTATGCATGTCAGGCCAGTAGTTGGCGATGTCACTTTGTAAATACCTATACATGTGCACATGACGTCACTGGTTTCCCAAATTCGTGAAATGATAATGGTATCGTTTTCAAAAACTTGCACATTGAAACCCATTTTCAAAGGTTTTCAGGCTCCCAAAATGCTGTTGTCTTGTAAATGAACTGCCAAATTGCATAAAAAGTTTTCTGTTTTTGGTTAAAAACAATCATTTGTCGTGTAATCACCCCCTAAGAACTACACTATTAAATCACAGTGAGTGCAAAATACCAATAAGATCAAATTTCAGGCGACCAGCTTTTATGATCTTTGCATTTTTATATTCTTCTCTCTCACTCCTCCTCTGTCCTCTCTGTGAGCATCATAGCCTGATCTGATGTTTGGGCACACGGGGGAAAGTTATGCTGAAACAGTGGCTGAATGTTCATGCCAACCATCTGCCCAGAGCTCCAGCCACTCCACCGATGGATTCATGCCCAGACAAACACAGGACCCCAGGAACACCAGTGCGTCTGTGGTGCCATCAGCCCTCAGCTCTGATTTTACTACAGATCCTATCTTGGGGTTTTAGCTCAGTGGATGGCTGTGGGCACAACTAGGCTCTCATGATTAATAAATAACAGTCTGCAGTGAACTCGCTTGCCAGATTCTTTTTTGGAATGACAGAATGATGTCTATTCTGAGCTGATACAGTCTGTCTCAAGTCTACATTTCTATACTGAGGCCAAAAAACACTAGGATTTTTTTTTTGCCAAATAAAACATTTAAAAAGATTCTCAAGATATGTTTGTGCTTAAGCTGAGCACTGCTTTAATGTTTGTAATGGCAGTGCTTTAAAGGGGATACATTTAGAGAGGGTTTTAGTCTGCCATACTTTAGTATGCAGTACTTTTAGCAAAATACTTCTATGAGTACCTTTAGCTAAAAATCTTCTATGAGTAATATACTTATTATTCCACTAGCCAGATTCCGGTTTATAATATATTTATCTGTAAATAAAATGTTTGATTAATATTTGATTAGTTTAATAAAATAATTACTAATAAAAATTACTCTGGGGTGAAAACCTTTGAACAGGATGATTTAAAAAATATATATATTATACACACACACACACACACACATATATATATATATATATATATATCAAATTTTATTTTTTTCTTTATCATTTTGTACTGCCATTCAGAAGCTACAGGAGATACGTACATGTTTCCCCGAAGGCAAGATACGTACAATTTACCCTGCTCTTCAAATTCAAAAGGTTTTCACTCCCTGGATCTTAATGCATCATGTTTCTTTCTTGAGCATCAGTGAATTAACATTTTGTAATAGTTGTGTATCAGTTGTCCTCAGAGTGAAAAGATGGATCTCAAAAATCAGTCACTGCTGGAAACTCAAATATGCAAAAGATGCCAGAAAACCAACGAATTTGCGGAACCTGAAGGATTTTTCTGAAGACCAGAAAAAAAGTGGTCCATCTACTGTATGTAACAACATACAGTATTAAGAATCAACTGTATGTAAACTTTGGAACAGGGTCATTTTTATAAATTCAGCTATTATTTTGTCTTGTGGACTACATGTAAACATATTTTATGTTAAATATCTCAGGGACAGTAACAAATAAAAAATACATGCATTTTGTATGATCCCTCTTATTTGCAGATTATGCAAGGTATAAGTTATACACACACCTATACATATATATATATATATATATATATATATACATACATATATATAAATACAAAAAAATAAAAATAATAATACAAAAATCTGCCCCAATGTGTTGAATTTTAGGGACATTTCTATTAATTTTAATAGCATTTTTGCCCCTAGCCCCCAGTACTTTCTAGATTAGCTACTGCTGCTAAACTAATTCCAATGTAGCTACTATATTTATTAGTATCCTTAGAGCTAAAAATCCAAAAATATGCCTCTTGCAATTTGTTTGATATACAGATGTGAAGTATATGTGACCCTGGACCACAAAGCAGAGTGTGGTATATGCTTAACTATCTAATTAGTTATATTCAAAAACGAACAAAATTACAAAATTACATTTTAAATACAAAAAAATAAAAATAATAATAAAAAAATCTGCCCCAATGTGTTGAATTTTAGGGACATTTCTATTCATTTTAATAGCATTACTTCAGAGTTATGTGCCCTCTAGAAGCTTGCGTTCTGCAAGTGAATGACGCATTATTATGCCTCAAAGTTATGCCAAAATTATGTCTCAAAGAGGCACAAAATCACTTTCACTGACTTCAACTGTTCCCTCCTGGTGGAATGACCTGCCAAATCAATCCGAGCAGCTGAGTCCTTAGCCATCTTCAAGAAACGACTAAAAACACATCTGTTCCACCTTTA
>NW_015552846.1:48269-56400 GCF_001515605.1 Sinocyclocheilus anshuiensis | reverse complement strand
TGTTAGTTTTGACTGCTTTTATTGTCCTCATTTGTAAGTCGCTTTGGATAAAAGCATCTGATAAATAAATAAATAAATAAATATATATATCGCATTCATTTGCTCCAGTAGCAAAAGAAAAATCCACAATAGCGTTTCTGTGCCTTTCCAAATGAGGAAAAAACATATAGAGAGATTGATTACAGTGGTCAGAAGAGACAAAGATGTCAAAGTTGCCATTACTTGTTATGTTGGAAGCACATAGCAGCATTAAATAGTTTCTGTATTTTAATGCCAAGGCATTATAGAAATAAATAAATAAAGTATAGTGTTATAAATGTGCATTATTATTATTATTATTATTTTAATAAAAAGATGTTAATAACTGTGGAAACTCCTAACCATAGTCAGTGAAAAGGGTCTAGTCCGTTGTGTCACAGAAGAGAAGTTGAATTTTAATAAAAAAAATTATAATAATTACAATTTTAAAGAAAGAAATACATGGGTAATGTTTTTTGTCTATTTAATGTCTAAATATTAAATAAATTAATTAATTAAAATTAAAATATTAGATATTTAGAATTTTATGATGAATCAAAGTCAGTTCAGATTGTGAAGTCCCCCATCATCCCCCAAAAAATTTTATATAAATAAATAAATAATATTTAGAAATTAATAATGCATGATATTTGTCTTTTTTTATTTTTATTTTGAAATTAATACCCGTGTACACATGGGAAATATGTTATTAGAGACATTTTTAGAGTGATTCAGTTTTAAATTTTCTTGAAAACAACATGAATACAAATAGCATTCTTCTAATATAAACTTCCAACTTGGCACGTTTTTTAAGCTAGTTTTTTTTTTTTTTTTTTTAAGAATTTTCCTTTTTGTTATCATAAACATTCTTCTATACCATCGGCTCTTTCACTGACCACTGCTAATAATCCAGCTTACTATACTATACTATACTAGCACTTTTGACCCATCCTGTCTGTCTAAGATCATGGCTACATCATTTAACTCAACTAAATCAGATCACGTCTAATGTCCGCTGTGTTGGAGCCACCAGTTCATTAAGATTTTAAATCACTGTAAATCAATTATAGAGCTTGAACAAGTATTTCCTTAACACGAATATAATATCACATTTCTTTATAATACATCTATTAAAGATTGTCTGCTGCAAGTTCCAACTTGTTAGGGATGAATCTATGAATAACTGAAGATTAAAAAAAGATCAAGATGTATATGTGCATGACCTGACTACTGCACAAGCGGTCTTCGGTCACTTCTGACCGGAGAATTTTACATTTTGAATTTTAAAAAATCGTAGCTTCGCCAGAATGGTACGAAACTTGGTGACTTTTATGGCACTTGGTATATGAACACAAAAACAAATTGAGGGCATGATTCGAAAAAGCTAAGTGGTCGTAAAAAAATAGTCACACTCATGGTCTGCGGTCATAAATGCCCGACCATATGAAATGAATGGGAAATGGGGAAAAACAATCTACAAATACCCACAATGCAGAAAAAGGGGTGAAACTCTAAAACATCTAGAGTGCAAAATCAACACACCAACTCACACACGCACGGACACACACTTGTACACACACACACCTATGAACTGGTGTGACTGTAACACTGCAACTATGTAAAATAAAATCAACAATTCAACTACTATGCAGTAAAAAAGTGGACAGCAAGGAAGGGGTTACACTCTAAAACATCAAGAGTGTAAAACAGATACATCCACTCACACACACTGACTTACACACACTCACAGACACACACATACAGATTTATACTTACTCAAATGAATTGGTATGGCTATAACCATATAGCCAAAATGAGTCAGAAGACTGAAATAAGAGGTTAAAATCAGATCAGACCCAGAAAGATTAAGTTCTGATAAAGCATTCCTGTTAATTTTGTTACATTTTTATATAATTTTAATGTTTTGCGTAACAAAATGCTGTCTGTGTTCAGGTTTGAATGTAGTAATAATAATAAAAAAACCTACACTTCAAATCAACATTTAAAACAACAAAAAATATAAACCTTGACAAAAAGTAATCTTTGAGAATGCCTCGATGTACATTTAAATAATTTAAATTGTGTATAAAAACAACTAGGGAATTTACAAGTCTCTCTATAGAGTCCTATACAGGAATCTAGTGGTTACACCATGAAATTTCTTTTTTTTTTTTGCTCTCACCATGTGGTGCTATTCTGCCTTCAAAAATTGGATTTTAAAGGCCTAGTCTCTATTTGAATCTGAAATTCTGCATTAATTGAAAAATAATTTTAAAAAATTAGATTTTTTTTTTTTTTACTATTTTCAATAGGAACAATTGACCATAATTATTGCATAAATATTAATTAGTACCATAAAATTCTTTCAAAATACAAAAGAAAAAAATATTATTGAACAAAAATATATTAGATTGATTTTACTGAAGAAAAAAAGTTACATTTCAGGTGTCCGGTCACTTTTGACCACAAAGACCATGAGTGTGCCTACCAAATGAGGAGCGCACAAGGTAGTCTCACTGCTCCGTCTGTCCTGAATGAGGCTGTTGGTGGACCTCAGAGAGGTTGAGAACTCATCCAATCCTTTGGGCCGGGACCTGATGGGCATCTGACACAGAGAGAGAGAGAGAGAGAGAGCGAGAGAGCGAGAGAGCGACAGCGAGAGAGAAACAAACAAACACTGTCCTGTCCCACTTCTTCCGTTAACTAACATCTGGCCTAAATCTCTCAATATCTCGCTCTCCTGCTCTTCTACTCTCCGTTTTCTTATGAGCAACAAATTGAATTTTATCATTTTGCCCCCTCCCTTACACAGCATTTGTCCCGAACAGAGAGAACTCTGGGTAAGAATGATGATGTTAGTGTGCCGGGTGTATGATCTCTCTATTCACTAATCGCTTTTTCTAGGTCTTCATTTTCACCAGTGACAAATACAGTTTTCATTAGGAGGTGGAATTATGGGTACATGGGCCGTTTCGTCACCTTGGAATTGTAAGGTTCTGTCTGCCATTTTTGTCAAGATTCAGTTATTCACATATTCTTATTTACATTATGTGATGTTTTTTGTGTACATTTTGGGACTGATATACGAAAGAGACTTGTTCCCCATATCACATATCACTATATGGAATGCAAAAAAATTGAAAGCTCAATATTTTGAAACTGCTCAGAATTCAGATAGAACCTTATAATTCCAAGGTGAAGGTTTATCATGTTTGAAACATATTTAAATAATTGTTTCGAAGTGTAGTTATGATGACAATGAACAGAGCTATTTTTTTCTCCATCTAAATCCCAGTGTAGTCCTCAGACCCTTCACTTTCATTCCCAATACTCAAATGCATTATTTAATATTTTTAAATTCCTTGTTCTTGAAGACCAGTTAAAGGGATATTCGCCCGAAAATGAAAATTCTGTCATTATTTACTTACCCTTGTGTGAAAAAAAAAAAAGAAATTTAAAAATGCGACTTTATATCTCACAAGCCTGACTTTTTTCCTTGCAATTCTGAGTTTATATCTCTCAATTCTGACTTTTTATTGCAATTCTGAGTTTATATCTCACAGTTCAGACTTTTTATTGCAATTCTGAGTTTATATCTCACAGTTCAGACGTTTTATTGCAATTCTGAGTTTATATCTCACAGTTCAGACTTTTTATTGCAATTCTGAGTTTATATCTCACAGTTCAGACTTTTTGTCTATATCTTAAAATTTGTATAACTCGAGTTGTAAACTCACAATAAGACTTTTTTTTCTTAGAATTACGAGAAATAAAATCAGAATTGCAAGACAAGGTCAGAATTGGGAGATAAAAAGTAACAATTATCTTGTTTTTGTAACCTTATTTTTGTTTGTTTATTTATTTGAATTTCTTGGAGGAAATAAGCTTGCAAAACAATATATAAACAAGTTTAATATAAACAAGTGAGCAAACAAACAAATGAATAAATAAATCGTTTGTGTCCCACAAAACAAAAAGAGTGTCATTGTCATACAGCTTCGAAGCAACTTGAGGCCAAATAAATCATGACAATTTACACCTTTTTTTAGGGGTGAACTGTCCCTTTAAGGACAATCAGTTGTTAAAGGGTTACTCCACCCCAAAATGAAAATTTTGTCATTATTGTTTTCCGAAGACGAACGAAGCTTTTACGGGTTTGGAACGACATGGGGGTAAGTGATTAATGACAACATTTTCATTCTGGGGTGGAGTATCCCTTTAAGAAGCTCATTCTATTACTCGCTCTCTGCAGTACACAATTACAGAACGGAATGCACCGTTCCAAAGTCTTTCTAAGGTCAGTGGCTGTTCAAAACCCCTTAACGGTCATTCGGTGGTCATTTGAAGATCCGGTACAACTTAAAACTCAAGAGGGAAGATCCTGAGCGAGTCAATACTCGATTGATGTTCAATTCCCGTCTCATCGTCAGAAAGTCACGACCCGCACCTCTGGCTTTTACAGCTCTTCGCGCTTATGGAAACATAACTCCCGGGTCAATATCACACCCGCGGCGCACATCGAGAATGCTAAATCATATCGATTGATAACCAGAGAATGCTAAATCATATCGATTGATGACCATAATGCTTTTCTGAAGGGCAGATTATGGTATAATCTGTTAGCACATCAGATTATGAATGTAGAGATAATTAATCCGCGCAGTGTCATGCAGAGTCCTACAAGTCATCAATCCTGGAGTCAAGCGGTGAGTCTTGACCTTCATTTGGTCTCAGCACAAGCAAACAGTCCTGCAGGAGGCTGCATGCAGTAGATGCTGATCCAGCAGTGCAGCACACTGTCTCAGCCTGAACACCATCACGCCCTTCACGAGACAACACATATAAATGGCATTATGGCAACACAAATGCTACAGTGCAGCTGCATCAATTAACAAGCAATCTGCACATCTGGTATTAACTAGAAATATGAAAAAGTCCAAAAGACTGAGACCACAAATCATGATGCATCCGGTTTTCATTTTTCTGATTTGTAAATATATATGCGTTGTGTAGTTACAAAAGAACATAAAAAAAATCTGAATAAAATAATTAATACACTACTATATAAAATATTACACTAAATAATTTATATATCTCAAATTATGCTGATATTTTATAAACAAAAATGATATAATTACATGTCAAATTTAAAATTTAAACAAATTTATTACAATAATAAATCTGTGTGAGTATCGATACACACTCTTAAGTTATTTACTATAGGCTATATCAAATTATGCTGATAATGTGATATTATATATATATATATACACACACACACACCCACACACATTTTAATATTTTTAATAGTACATGTACGAATTTATTACCGTAAATATGATTTAAATTGAATCTATTATTTAATAATAATAATTAAAAAAATATATATATATATATAATTATTTATAGCTATTATAAGCTTGAATTGACATTTCATAAGAGTGAAATGTTTAACTAGTAAATACAAAAATAAAAAGAACATACAATAAAAAAACCATACATTTCAGAATGTCAATTTGTGATATTTGATATGTCCCCCTTATTCTTTAATGCACTTAAAAGTTTGGGGGGAAATAACTGGTAGACGCTTGTCTGCAGGATGTTGAACAGTTTGTATGTGAGCGCCCTCTAGTGGACAGAAGGCGCACAGACAACCACATATTTATCATGCAATAATACACTATAAGTGGGTCCCGTTTCATTTATTGCGCAAATGAAGGGTGTTTACACATTTAACATGTTTTAAATGTGTACAAGAGCACAGACAAAGACAAGGAGAGATAGAATTCTCTGCTACACATATTCTGAAATATAAAATGGATATAAAAAAAACTATAGAACACAGGAGACAACAAAATGACAGCATAAGGACCACAGCAGAAAACAGAATGCATCGCACACCAACACCAAACAGGGAGTCCGACTCCATGCGGAAAACACCCTCTGGCCTCTTATGACATGCAGCTCCTGCTACTGCTGGTCACAGTCACAACACAAACAAAGCTGACTGTTATTACAATACAGAGAATCAGGAGACGAAGATGGCCTTGACAGAACAACAAGAATGTGTTATTCACACACAGAGCACATTCAAATGGATAAACACTGCGTTCACAATGAAATGAAACAGCTTGTAGCATCTTTATAGAACGAGCAGATAAAAGCAGCCTCCTCGTGTGATCAGAACTGAACATCAGAGGGACGTGCAGCCATTCATGAGTATATCACCTCTATGTGTTATTTCAGTTGAATTAACTTACCACTGTTAAATTAAAGATTATCATGTGGGCAATCATAATCTGAAACCCCATTAAATATGTAAAATATTAAATAAGTAAAAACTATAAGTTATATTAAAATATGTGCGTGTACACAATATAATAGATATTATTATATATACAATATAATAATATATAACTATATAATCATAATATTTTGAGAGTTAAAAAAAAAAAACCTTAATGGAAAAGAAATAGTGCTTCCAATAAGATACATGAAGTGCTAAACCTGCATTATATTAATAAATATCACCCAAAAGTAACCCTAACTCTTATAAATGCCACTTCACAATGTGAAGATACATGTAAAAAAAAAAAAGAAATGCAGCATTACAATCTGAAACAGTAATGTTAGGGTATAGCTTGCAGAACAACAATGAAAAAAAAAAGATTTTTAATCATTAGTCAACAGCTATGCTGCTTTCATTTCAATGTGATGTATTACTTTAAAGGAGGCAATCTGTTCTAGTTTTGCCAGAAAAAAAATAAGATAAAAATCTGCCACCGCAAAAACAAACACAATTTCAGTAGAATTACACAGAAGAGGACCAGCCACCTGCTGGCTATATTACCCTGTGCTTACTGTAGAAAGAGCAAGTCAGACAGAACAGCAGGACGCACCACATTACAACTGCTTGAAATGCTCAATGCCTTGCAAACATTAAGAAAAAACAAATATGAGTCCAATCTGCAGGTGAAGAGAAAGCTGAACAAAATGCCTTGTACTCCAAAACAGAATCTGAATTAGATGAGAAGCGCCCAGATGATTAAAAGCTACTTTTTAATGTTTATTTGCAGGCCATCAGGAGCACCTCTAAATCTGCTTCAGAGCCAGCTGTGGGAATAAAGAAAAATGTGATGCTTTATTTTATTTAAATATTATTCACTGAAATGGTTACTAGTTATATACAATGTTTTTTTTGTTTGTTTTTTTCTAATGGTTCAACCCACTCATAACTGCTCCTGACTACATTTTTTAAAATAGTATATTATTTATACTACCGTTCAAAAGTTTGGCGCACTTTTATTCAGCAAGGATGTATTAAATTGATTAAATGTGACAGCAAGACTTTTGCATTGTTAGAAAACAAGTTCTATTTCAAATAAATGCTGCTCTTTTAAACTTTCTATTCTGAAGAATCCTGAAAGAAAAAAAGAAAATTATCACGGTTTCCAAAAAAATATGAAGCAGCATGACTGTTTTCAACACTAATAATAAGAAAAAATGTTTCTTGAGCAGCAAATCAGCATATTAGAATTGTTAGACTGGAGTAGTGGCTGCTGAAAATTCAGCTTTACCACCATAGGAATAAATTGCATTTTAAAATATATAAATGGAAATGTTATTTTTTTATATTTCACAAAATTACTGTTTTTACCGTATTTTGATCAAATAAATGCAGCCTTGGGAAGCTTTTTTTTTTTTTTTAAAAAAACAAAACAACTGTATATTATATTATATGTGACCCTGTACCACAAAACCAGTCATAAGCGTCAATTTTTATAAACTGAGATTAATACATCATCTGAAAGCTAAATAAATAAGCTTTCCATTAATGTATGGTTTGTTAGGAACCATACTTGGCCAATATTTGGCTGAGATACAACTATTTGAAAATCTGGAATCTGAGGGTGCAAAAAAAACAAAATATTGAGAAAATCGCCTTTAAAGTTGTCCAAATGAAGTCCTTAGCAATGCATATTACTAAAGATAATACATTTTTGATATATTTATGGTAGGAAACTTACAAAATATCTTCATGGAACATGATATTTACTTAATATCCTAATGATTTTTGGCATAAAAGAAAAATCAATAATTTTGACCCATACAA
>NW_015552846.1:45092-47739 GCF_001515605.1 Sinocyclocheilus anshuiensis | reverse complement strand
TGTTTTTTTCTAATGGTTCAACCCACTCATAACTGCTCCTGACTACATTTTTTAAAATAGTATATTATTTATACTACCGTTCAAAAGTTTGGCGCACTTTTATTCAGCAAGGATGTATTAAATTGATTAAATGTGACAGCAAGACTTTTGCATTGTTAGAAAACAAGTTCTATTTCAAATAAATGCTGCTCTTTTAAACTTTCTATTCTGAAGAATCCTGAAAGAAAAAAAGAAAATTATCACGGTTTCCAAAAAAGTATGAAGCAGCATGACTGTTTTCAACACTAGTAACAAGAAAAAATGTTTCTTGAGCAGCAAATCAGCATATTAGAATTGTTAGACTGGAGTAGTGGCTGCTGAAAATTCAGCTTTACCACCATAGGAATAAATTGCATTTTAAAATATATAAATGGAAATGTTATTTTTTTATATTTCACAAAATTACTGTTTTTACCGTATTTTGATCAAATAAATGCAGCCTTGGGAAGCTTTTTTTTTTTTTTTAAAAAAACAAAACAACTGTATATTATATTATATGTGACCCTGTACCACAAAACCAGTCATAAGCGTCAATTTTTATAAACTGAGATTAATACATCATCTGAAAGCTAAATAAATAAGCTTTCCATTAATGTATGGTTTGTTAGGAACCATACTTGGCCAATATTTGGCTGAGATACAACTATTTGAAAATCTGGAATCTGAGGGTGCAAAAAAAACAAAATATTGAGAAAATCGCCTTTAAAGTTGTCCAAATGAAGTCCTTAGCAATGCATATTACTAAAGATAATACATTTTTGATATATTTATGGTAGGAAACTTACAAAATATCTTCATGGAACATGATATTTACTTAATATCCTAATGATTTTTGGCATAAAAGAAAAATCAATAATTTTGACCCATACAATGTATTTTTGACTATTGCTACAAATATACCCGTGCTACTTATGACTGGTTTTGTGGTCCAGAGTCACATATTTATTATTATATTATATCATTATACCGGTTGTTCATGACACTGTGTAGTTTCATGAAGCTCAAACGGTTAATTTGGAGCAAATCAGAGTAAATGGGTGCTCTGATCAGCTCACCTTCTGAGCAGCCTCTGCAAACTGCTTGGCCCCGTGCAGAAAGTGGCTGGTTTTATCGTCGGCCCTCATCAGACGCTCCCCGCGTTCACTCAGAACCTGACTGGCCCTTCGCATCACATTCCCCATCTTCCTCACCGCCGGAGGAGACGGGCTGCTCCTGCTCCTTGATGCTTTAACAGCTGCTGCTGTGGAAATATTCAGAAACACATGTGAGCATCATGTCAAGTTCCAAACATTCTTTTATTTTACACATTTACTGTATAGGTTACTAAATAGACGTATATAGACAAATAGACTGCTGCTCTGGTACATAACTGCTTTTCAGTTTAATGCTTTACTATTAGTGAGATGGGGGGAAAAAGATTCTAGATCAGAGACTGAAAGCATGGTTTTAAGATGCATTTTGTCGAAGTGGACAACACTGAATACAGGCATAAACGGGGTCGGAAAGGTTTTGAGCTTGCCCACTTCAGCCCTGTTTACACCTGGTTTTAAGATGGGTTTGGTCAATCGTATCGCAAGTAGACGATGGAGACAAATTCACATTACACCTGGTGTTTTAATCTGTCTCTTTTGTCCACTTTCCTGATTTTTTTTTGGAGGGGAGGGTCTCTGTTTCTGATCCTTTGATCTAATATTGTGAAATACGCTCACTTCATTTATTAATGAACATGAAAGGAGACAACAGAAAATGATTGCTTTTCGTTTATGGATTGCCATTATATACACTTGAAACTTCTGCATTGCCATTAACTAGTCTAATTCATTGTGAAAACACAGACTAGGGCTGAGGTGTGTGGACTGGTACTCTTCATTTTGCGGCTCCAGGGCAGCTTGGCACCTCTCCCATTCGTTACACACCATTCATCCATGATCCGCTGTGAAGGCTGGTGCCACTTCACTCATCTCCGCTCCTCTCCCCCCTCCTCAACGCCTGTCTTTGTGTCCCTGCGCATGCCTTCATCAGAACAAAGTGGCCTCTGAACTAATCCGGCCCTCTTAGCAATGGGACCATTCTCTGGCGCTGCAGAGAGATCTATCAGAGCACTACAAACAACCACCCGCTGACGGGGCCGACAAAGCACCCTCTCTTCCTGCCTGGACCCTGATTGATCTTACCCACACAACTACACAGACAGGACAGGATGGAAATGAACGCAATTGCCTAAAAGATGCATTTCTAATAGACTGTCTAGGGGTCAACGACATGATGTTTATTTTTTGTTAAAAAACTGAAACTGCAACTCATATATTTTAAATACATCTCTTCAATGAGGAGCACATTGTTTTTATTTCTGAATTAATTCATTTTCAATATATAACTCAACAAATTTTATAAGAGCAAGTATTATTATTATTATTATTAAAAATAAGAATTGTTGAAAATAAATATTAAAATAATAATAATAATAATAATAATAAAAGTATTATTATTATGAAAATGTATTGTTGATATTTTCTTGAAAAGAAATCTTTAACTAATAATAACAACAATCAAAAATGTCTAACAAGTCATATATATATATTTATGAGAATGAACTCATATTTATTTA
>NW_015552846.1:40353-44866 GCF_001515605.1 Sinocyclocheilus anshuiensis | reverse complement strand
TTTTTTTTTTTTTACATTTTTAACATAAATCGTAGTTTTTATTTTAAACATATTTTACAATTATTGTGAATATATATATATATATATATATATATATTCACAATAATTGTAAAATATGTTTAAAATAAAAACTACGATTTATGTTAAAAATGTAAAAAAAAAAAAAAATTTTTTACAATTTTATAAAAATGTATTTCTATTTTTTATTATTATTTTATAAAAAAAAAACTCAAATATTGATTAAAATGTGTACACATTCTATACATGATTTCAAGATATTAAATAATTTTTTTTTTTTACTTGATGGTTTACACCATTATTCAATTTGAATGTTGGTATAAATTGTATAAATGATTTTCAAAACCATATGACACCAATATGATCACAATGAATTTGGAAAATACACACACACACAAAATCCTACTTACCTTCACGCTGAGGCTGACCCTGGTTTGCAGTCATACTGTTCTTCATTCTGTTCAAAAAAATCTTGCAGCGATAGATGACCATATTAACAGAACAAGCATCTGAAATATGGAGAAAAAAGAAAACAGGGCTGTGTTTTGTTACAGGTCTTAGGTTCTCCATACATGTTCATTCTGCAACGAGGTCAATACAGTGATCCGTCTTTCTAAGCCCGCTCACCTCCCATTAGCTTCTGCTGACAGTTGACAAAGCTAGTTTGGCCTGGAGCACCAGGGCTCTTCTTGTTCTCCGGAGCTCCTGGTATCTTCTGGTCTCTGGGGGACGCTGGGTTGGCTTGGGCAAGCTTGGCCTCCCAGTAGTTTTGACAAGCATGATAGAGAACCTGCACAAACATGCATTTCTCTGCAGCTGAGCTGGCCACCCATTGATCAGTGGTGCGATCGAACACTAGGTCGAACTCAGGAGTGTCCTAAAAATATCCATTCAGTCAGAATAACGGAACATACTGGGAAATAAAAGCTGCATTTAGAAGGATGATCACCTTGTCAGGGTTGATGCCATTGACCTGGCGAAGCTGCTCCACAGACCATTGAGACCTTTTAGCAAACGGCCTCGTGCCCCGATACCTCTTAACTTTAGTGATGAGGACTTGAGCTGGTCTACTGTTAGTAACTACATGGAAACATTGATGTCTCCATCAAACTTCAAGAACATCTGACTGCTCAACAAATGATTAATCTAGTAACTAGTTTAGATATTTCGAGTTTATGAAGACGCACATTACCTGACAGGCAGAGGTAAGTTAAGTAGTCCCGCTTGCGACCTGCATTGAGGAAGGACAGTCCTTTCTTCTTCATCCTCCTCCTCACCTCAATGGCTACCAGTAACTTTTCATCTCTTGGGACAAAGATCTCACGGCTGATGGCTGACTGAATGTTCATCTTCACAATGCCTTGTAAATGTTTCCACAAAGCATTACCAAAAAATTATTTGCTGTATATGCTGGGGCCAATTAACATTACAAAACAGAATTCATACAACTGATTAATATTTCTTGGTCAAATCAATGGTTTAATGTTTACATGTCTGTTGTTTCATTCATTGTTTTGTGACAACTTACACGTGTGACACGATTAGTGTGGTAGCATTATGTATAATATTTATTTATTTGTATACATTACTTCATTATTTATTGTTTTATTAAGCAGCACAACCGTTTCAAACATTGATAACAATAAGAAATGTTTCTTGAGCACCAAATCCGCATATTAATGATTTCTGAAGGATCATGTGACACTGAAGACTGAAGTAATGGCTGATGAAAATTAAGCTTCGCCATCACAGGAATAAATTACATGTTAAAATGAAGTAAAACTGAATAGTAGCCAAGTTTAAGTTATGTATCTATACAGAAATGGAGAAATATTCACTCGAGTAACAAGTGTGACAACTAGCCCCACTGTGAACAACAGAGTAAATAAATATGGTCAAAAACAAAGTAATCGCCATTTCTTAAAACAACTAACGTCTGAATGTTGAACGTTTTTATTTAAAAAAAAAGTTTATTTAACAGCTCACCTGTTGCTCTAAAAGGTTTCCAAATACAGAACAACTTTATGAATTCCTAAACCCACACAAATCTTTGAATAAACAGATGAATCAGCACACCTTCTGCTTTCTCTCCCTGTAGCTTTCTTCCTTCCTCGAGCCTTGGATGGAGAGCAGTCCAGTCTCTGTCTTCGCCTCAAGCCATCTTTACCCCGCAACTAATAATGAGAGACTGCTGGGCGTGTGGCGAGTCACGGTGGAAACTATATACTAGTGAGCTGCCTACTGAGAGAGCCCTTTGTAGGGATCACAGACGCGTCTGAGTCAGCTGAGCTCAAACATGCCGTCTAGTTTTGCGGCTTGCAATGTTGCCAACTAACTAATTTTCAGGGGAAGGTACTAAAGGCAGATCGATTTGTTGCTAAAAGTTGCTCAAAGACGTTGTGATTAGGGATGGGCGTATCGATCCGAAGTATCGATATATCGATACTGACGCGAGTATCGAAAGTATCGATACTCAAACAAAACATTTTTTTCACACACCTTTCCAAAAAAAAAAAAGATTATTTCAAAGGGTTACTAATGACGCATCATTTGGATATTTTCATGTCTGGGAAAAATTGGGGATTAAACGGGTTAAAATGCGTTTTAAACATAAAGTTAAGTGGTTTTCATTACCCATTTTACTCTTAGTAATTTAATAATTTAATACATTTCATAATTTCAAAGTTTAGTGCAGAAGTATCGAATCGGTATCGATATCGACGATACTGCCTTGATATCGGTATCGTATCGAAAACAAAATAAGGGGTATCGCCCATCCCTAGTTGTGATATCATTGCGTGATGACGGCTTTGCATAACCATGACACAAAACAACGTTTTTACATAGAATACACAACGAGATTACTCAAATCTCAGCTAAAAATATTGTTTTGAATGTCATTTGTTCATAAAAATTATTATAAACATAAAATATCTTAATTTGTAAAAGTAACATAGGTAACATCTTTATGATCTGATTTTTTACAACATTGAATTATTGAACAGTTATACATTTGATGTGTTTTCTTATTAACTAGTAAAACTGCACATTCTGAACAAGTACAGTTTTAAGCAGTGTACTGGTAGTTAGTTAGTGTGCTGCACAAAAGTCTGTAAAAATAGGACACAATGTAGGCCTACTGTTAACATGAACGAACAATCCGTATTTATTTTTCACAGGTGTTTTAAATTCCACATTGCATTTTGTGTTTTAAGGTTACAGGGTTACAACTTAATTGATAACATCCTGGCAGAAAATGACTAGTACCTATTCAGTTTTTTCACGTATTTGTCTTACAGTGTGCCTAACTGAACAACAATTATATATACAAGCTAATAACATGCTGTATCATAAATGGGCATTTATTATTGACCAACTGGAACTAGCAACTTCATGCACATTTGATGTTTGTACTTTTAGGCATCTTTCTCCAGCTCTCTCCAGGTTGATGTGCTGCTTGGCTGGCTAGCTGTTCAATGGTTTCCTCATTTTGTGTAATTTAGATGAAAATATGTGCCTTTTTATCATTTGAGTCACTTTACAAAAGTTGCCAAAAACTTTTTAAAAATAGCTAAATTTGTTGCTAGGTTCTTTTTGAAAAAAAAAAAAAAAAGTTGCTAGGGTAGTCTGAACAGTTGCTAAATCTAGCAACAAAATTGCTAAATTGGCAACACTGGCGGCTTGTATTTGAGACAGAGCCACACACACACACACACACACACGCAAATACACGCGAAACCTCTAGCTAATGATAAAATGCAGCCCGGTTGGTTGGAAGGGCTGATTGATTGGAAGAAGTGATGCTGATTTTATCAACAGCTGAATAAGCTGATATGAAACGAATATTTAAAAGTTGAAGCACAGAGATGCATATCCTGGAATCACTATAAACAAATATTAATTAACTGATAAACAGGGATTTTTTTTATCACATTTAGTTTATAATATGATATAATAAAATATGATATACAGTAGCGGGGTTGATACGATTTTTTAGCCTAAAATGTTTTTGAAAAAAGTCTCTTATTCTCACCAAAGCTTTATTTCATACAAAAAAAAAATACAGTAGAACAGTAATATTGTACATAGTAAAATGTAAACAATAACTTCTAAATAATTTAAATAGCCTAAATTCTTTTTAATATATATTAAAATGTAATTTATGTGATGGCAAAGCTGTATTTTCGCCAGCAAAATCTCCAGTCTTCATTGTGGGGTTATTATATAAATAAAACTAAAATCAAATAAAATTACATGCAAAATATAATAATAAACAGCAATTCCAAAGAGGGTCTTTGCACCATCAGTGCTCAGGCACTACAAATATAAACTAATTCAAAATACTAATAAAAAACTATAACAGTATCTCAATGATACCAAAATATAATTGCTTGTGTCACAGTGCCGATATGGTGCTCAAGAAGCATTTAGCCCCTTATTGTTGAAAACAGTTGGATAGAAATCTAAAAGTATTAATAAAAGAAAAGAAAAAAAA
>NW_015552846.1:34056-40245 GCF_001515605.1 Sinocyclocheilus anshuiensis | reverse complement strand
TGATTTTTTACAACATTGAATTATTGAACAGTTACACATTTGATGTGTTTTCTTATTAACTAGTAAAACTGCACATTCTGAACAAGTATAGTTTTAAGCAGTGTACTGGTAGTTAGTTAGTGTGCTGCACAAAAGTCTGTAAAAATAGGACACAATGTAGGCCTACTGTTAACATGAACGAACAATCCGTATTTATTTTTCACAGGTGTTTTAAATTCCACATTGCATTTTGTGTTTTAAGGTTACAGGGTTACAACTTAATTGATAACATCCTGGCAGAAAATGACTAGTACCTATTCAGTTTTTTCACGTATTTGTCTTACAGTGTGCCTAACTGAACAACAATTATATATACAAGCTAATAACATGCTGTATCATAAATGGGCATTTATTATTGACCAACTGGAACTAGCAACTTCATGCACATTTGATGTTTGTACTTTTAGGCATCTTTCTCCAGCTCTCTCCAGGTTGATGTGCTGCTTGGCTGGCTAGCTGTTCAATGGTTTCCTCATTTTGTGTAATTTAGATGAAAATATGTGCCTTTTTATCATTTGAGTCACTTTACAAAAGTTGCCAAAAACTTTTTAAAAATAGCTAAATTTGTTGCTAGGTGCCTTTTTGAAAAAAAAAAAAAAAAGTTGCTAGGGTAGTCTGAACAGTTGCTAAATCTAGCAACAAAATTGCTAAATTGGCAACACTGGCGGCTTGTATTTGAGACAGAGCCACACACACACACACACACACACGCAAATACACGCGAAACCTCTAGCTAATGATAAAATGCAGCCCGGTTGGTTGGAAGGGCTGATTGATTGGAAGAAGTGATGCTGATTTTATCAACAGCTGAATAAGCTGATATGAAACGAATATTTAAAAGTTGAAGCACAGAGATGCATATCCTGGAATCACTATAAACAAATATTAATTAACTGATAAACAGGGATTTTTTTTATCACATTTAGTTTATAATATGATATAATAAAATATGATATACAGTAGCGGGGTTGATACGATTTTTTAGCCTAAAATGTTTTTGAAAAAAGTCTCTTATTCTCACCAAAGCTTTATTTCATACAAAAAAAAAATACAGTAGAACAGTAATATTGTACATAGTAAAATGTAAACAATAACTTCTAAATAATTTAAATAGCCTAAATTCTTTTTAATATATATTAAAATGTAATTTATGTGATGGCAAAGCTGTATTTTCGCCAGCAAAATCTCCAGTCTTCATTGTGGGGTTATTATATAAATAAAACTAAAATCAAATAAAATTACATGCAAAATATAATAATAAACAGCAATTCCAAAGAGGGTCTTTGCACCATCAGTGCTCAGGCACTACAAATATAAACTAATTCAAAATACTAATAAAAAACTATAACAGTATCTCAATGATACCAAAATATAATTGCTTGTGTCACAGTGCCGATATGGTGCTCAAGAAGCATTTAGCCCCTTATTGTTGAAAACAGTTGGATAGAAATCTAAAAGTATTAATAAAAGAAAAGAAAAAAAAACCCTGACCCCAAACTTTTTTTTTTTCTTTTGTAAAATGCATAAGCAAGTGCAATTTACCAGCTTAATGCATATAACAAAAAACTGCCCCAAATATTGCATCAGTATTGGGCATTAATGATCAAAAGACAGGTGGATGTACACCAAAATACTGTTTATTTTGATATAAGACATGAACAACAAAGCATATGGAAAACTTTTACCCTGCCTTTTTAAAATGTTATTGTATTGCTGACCTGTTTATTGGGTCACTACCCCCCTACTGAGAACAACAGCTCCAGTGTCCACATTTGATGACTCGTTATTTATAGCTAAAACTAAATCAGCCCGCAGGGATTAATAAAGTTGTATTCTGTTGTTTTCCATTTATTCTGATCAAGGCCCACATCAAACTGTGCTTAGCTGATCCCTATATTACCTATAAAGTCAGGATTTAAAAGCAATTAACAGAATGAGACAGAGCGGGCAGTCGATATCAGTTTTAATGAAAAACACCAGGTTCATAAAAGAGGAACAGCTCGGTGTTCACTGAAGCTAAACATGAACAGACACGCTGGAGTCCAGTTCTGACGTTTCCCTCTGACCACACGCCTGCTGAAGGTCTCACTCTTCAGTTTATTGGCACATTCAAGGGTGAGGTAAGGAGAAATGTTAAGTGCTTTTCTCTTGTCGTCGTAAAAGGCATGGGGGTGTCATTTTTCAGAATTGCAAATCATACAAAATGAATACAGAAAACATGGGCGTAACACAAAAACGATGGTTCTTTCAAAATGGCAATGTCTTTGTGACTATATGGTTCATTAGTGCTATAATACATTAGAAAACAACATGACGAGTAACATGTTTGATATGCCGACTGCAGAGAATGCCACAAACGCAAAATGTGAAGTGTTTCAACTTGGACAGAACTAACAGGAGATCCAGTTGTAGGGAGTTTTTCTAACAGCCTCAGTGGAAAACATTCAGATTTCATGCATGTTAAAGCAAAAACTCAGTGGTGATCATAGCAAAGAGTGCATTCAAATGTGCAGTAGATTTCAGTGTCTATCATGCGAGTGCAGAGGAGAAACTAATGCCTCAAATGGATCAGAAAGAGAAGAAGAAAAAGGACTTAGGAATAGTTCACCTAAAAACGAAAATTCTGATGTTCCAAATCAGTACGACTTTCTCTCTTTCATGGAAGACAAAAGGAGAATTTCGGAAGAATGTTCTAGTCGATCTTTCCACTTACAATAAATGGGAACTGAGGCTTTCAAGGTGCACAACGGATCATGAAAGTGGTCCATACAACTATGTTCCAAGTCTTCTGAAGCTAGAAAATATGTTCAGGAACAGACTGAAAGGTCAGAGGTTATTCACTGATGACGTGCTCCTAAAACGCTGTAACCGGATCAAAGATTCAGTGAGTTGAGCTCAGTAACTGGATCAGTCTAATGCATGAACGAATCATTCAGAGTGGTTTTTGTCAACTACATCAGTTGAAAACATCTGACTCGGTTAAAGATTCATTCATGAATCGGACATTTCTACTTCTCTCATGACTCTGGAATGGAGAGCTAGGGCAGATGGAAACATTTTTAGGGAATAATGACTTAAAATTCAATCTGTTCTTCACATTAAATTCAGAGGACTTGGAATGTTGTCACTTTTATGAAACTTTATGGTGTTTTGTGTCATTTATTAAGCTTAAAAGCTTCAGTTTCCAACATGGCTGTTATTGTTAATAAAAAAAACTTAAAAATAATAAATATTTTGAAATAAAATAAACAATAGCTGAAATAAAACATGAAATATAAAAAGTAAACTTATTTTTATTACAGCTCTTATTTGATTAGTTTAACAAAGTACTACAATTAACTAAAACTGAAAAACAAAATAATATGTATAAAATAACTGTATGAACACATAAAAAAGACAACTAAAATTAAAATGAAAAAAAATTAATAAAAAGTAAACTTATTTTTATTACAGCTCTTATTTGATTAGTTTAACAAAGTACTACAATTAACTAAAACTGAAAAACAAAATAATATGTATAAAATAACTATGAACACATAAAAAAGACAACTAAAATTAAAATGAAAAAAAATTTACTCAAAATATTAATATAAACTATAATAGTATATAAATTAAACTAAAAGAACACTGGTAATGTGTAAACAACAACTAGTACAATTCTTCAAAATATCTCCGTTTGTGTTCCACTGACGTAAGAAAATCACATGAATTTGGAACATCATGAGGGTGAATAAATAACAGAATTGATATTTTTGGCTGAACCACGTTTACTAATGGTTATTCTCTTCAAATTAACTACTCAGTATTTGGCCACTTTTAGGAGTGATACAGATTGTGTTTTATCATCTAAATAATATAAACATAATAGTTATGCTTAAATTATAAAAGTCTTCAAAACTATTCTTTTTAGGCAAGAAAACACATCTTATGTACTTCTCAAAAAACCCTTCTGATCGTGAACCTCCAATTCACTATACAACCACAACAATGTCAATACACATCAGTCAATATGAAGAGACCGCATGGTTCGAGGTGGGGATGGTCAGAATTTCCAATCCTAATTGGGGGGATGTAGTGGAGAGAGTAAGTCTCTTCCATGGATGTGCTTCTAAATGGAGGGAAAACAAGGCAAGGACAGGATCTCTGATGCACAGTGAACAAGGTCTGCTAAACTATATTAAGGGAGCGATCGAGGGTGGTGTCAGAGTTCATATGCGTGTTTGTTATGATTCGGGGTTGTCCTCTGGCATGTCATTCGCTTCATTTGGCCTGTACATGAATGTTAACAGAAACAGAGCCACATCGTGGGAGCACCAATAGGCTGTGTGCGACGTCACCGCTGACCAGTAGCGGCTCTCCACCAGACCCTCCCTCAGCTCAAAGTCGATGCGTTTCTCAAGCTCCACTGCAAAACAGTCAAAGGAAGAATGTCATTGTCACGGGTTTTCGAGGTCTGGAGGTTTGATTTTCTACTCAAAAGCGAATTTGACAAATCATCGAAGCTCCTTATGGAAGCCATTTCCACCTCAAAATAAAAATAGATCTCCAAACTGTGACTTTATTTCTCGCAATTGCAATGTTTTATCTAACAATTTGACTTTATACCACACAATGTAACTTTATATGTTGCAAATTACAAATTTATCTCTCCCAATTGTGAATATCTCACAACTGCTTTTCGTAATTGACCTATCGGTAAGCCCCGCACCCCTTAGTTACTGTGGCTCGCTCGGACAAACAATCAGAGTTGCTCACTGTCTTACAATGACAGCTGTCAGTGAAAACCTTCTTCCAAGGTGTTTCTGATAAATTTGGGACACAGATGGACCTTCAAGTGAGACTTAAATATGCCATGGAGGGATATATAAAAGATATTAAAATACATATGTAAAACATTAACGTTCTGCTTGAGCAGAATTGGGGAATTGGGACTTTATATTTTCAAATTGTGAATTTATATCTTAAAATGCGATTTACTTTTATATCTCACAATTGTTATTGTGTTTCTGATAATTGTGACTTTATATTTGACAGAGCAATTTTATATCTGAGACATGATTTCACATCTTGCACTTCCAATTTTGCAATTGTAACTTCGTTTTTCTTTACCTTTAAATTGTGACCTTCTTTCTTAAAATTGCAACTTTATTTCTTGGAATTTAGATTTTATGTTCAAATAATGAATTTAAAATGTAACCGTACTCCCAGATTGTGACTTTATATCTTTTAATTGCAACTTTGTTTCTGATACTTATGATTTTATATCCACAACGTGATTTTATATCTCACAATTATGACTTTGTTTTTCATAATTGCAAAATTATATCTCACACCGTGTCTTCATATCTAGCAATTGCGACTTTGTTTTCTCTAATTTCTCTAATCTAAATCTCTAATTTATTTCTTGGAATTCTGACTTTATATCTTCAAATTATATCTTAGGACATTTCCATATGTCTAAAATGCTTTATACTTTCGATTTTGCATCTCACAATGCAATTCGACTTTATGTTTGGCAATTGCAATTTTATATCTCACAATGTGACTTTATTTCTTACCTTACAATTACCTTTTTATTTTCTACTCAAATGCGGAAACAGGTTTCCATTATAATAAAGGATAAAATTATATATAAAAACAATTGTTTTCAGAAATATTAGCAGCACCAAATGAAAACTGCAAAAATATAGTTTGTTTCCAAACAGGTTTCCTAAACCAAAATACTGAAATCATGAAATGATGAGTACTGAGAAAAATGATCAGAGTGCACAAAGACTTCTTTGTGCAGATGATGCTTACAGGATGAGTTATCCATAATGGTAGAGGCTGATTGTGACATGCTGGTGTCTCCTGTCTTCTCCTCAATTTTCTCCTCTGTCTTCTCCTCCAGTTTATCGTCTAACTCCACAGGCCGACACTCTTCCCCTTTCTCACAAGCCCCGCCTTCAGAGTCTAATGGCTCCTCCTCCACACCACACACCTGTCCACTAGAGCGGGAAAATCTGGAGAACAGGATACCGCCAATGCCTTTACCTATACTTGCCGCTCCTGTGGAAAAACAAGTATGTATGGTTACTGTTAGAAATCAGGATTGCTTTGTCATATATATATTTGCCAGGTACATATACAGATGAGTCATATATATATATA
>NW_015552846.1:29419-32808 GCF_001515605.1 Sinocyclocheilus anshuiensis | reverse complement strand
GTGAGCCAAAATCATCACAATTAAAAGAACCAAAGACTTAAACTACTTCAGTCTGTGCGCATTGAATTTATTTAATACACGAGTTTCACAATCTGAGTTGAATTACTGAAATAAATGAACTTTTCCATGACATTCTAATTTATTGAGATGCACCTGTGTATATATACACCAATGTACCTGGCAACCAAATGGTGCCGCAGGTGCAGTTCACAGAGCAGTGTATATACCACTGGAGCACCGGCTTTTCGTCAGTAGAGTGTTCGGTGTCAGAATGGGAAAAGCTGCCAATTTATCTAAGTTTGATAAAGGACAAACTATGATGGCACGGCACCTTAGAACTTCGATCTCAGAAACGGCGCGCCTTGTGGGTTGTTCACATGCCGCTGTGGTGAGTACGTATCAAAAGTGGTGCACAGATGGCCAAACGAAGAACCGTCGTCCGGCCGTGTGTCATCCGCAGCTCACTGATGCCAGAGGGGATAGGACACTGCCGCACATTGTTCACAACGACTGCAGGGCCAATCGCAGATACACCGATTACCAACAGAGGATGCACTGTTGGGTGTACACTTCTTCTTAGAACACTTTAGGCCCCATTATCCAAATAGCACAATTCCTGACAGCTGTCAGGTATCTGAACATCGTTGCGGACCAAGTGCACCCATTCATAGCAACTGTGTTCCCTGCCAGTGATGGCCGTTACCAACAGGATAATGCGCCATGCTACACTGAAAGAATTGTCGAGGAGTGGTTCGAGGAACATGATAGTGAATTTCTTCTAATGCCTTGGCCTCCAAATTCAGCCAGTCGAACATTTGTGGTTCGCGCTACAATGTATGGGAACTGGAGGACCTGCTGTTGACATTATGGTACCAGATCCCCCAGAAGACCACCTTGTTGAATTAATACCTTGCCACATAGCCACTGTTCTGTCGGCTAAAAGAGGTCCTACAGGTTATTAGATAGATGGTCATAATGTAATGGCTCATCGGTAGCAGCTTGTTTTGTTTTGTTTTTTTTTGTTTTTTTTCAATTTAACTCTTGAATTTAATTTTTAAATGTATTTAGCGAAGGCATTATTTTACTCACCAGTGAATCTGAACAGGTGATATATTACTATAATGCTTCAGGATGAGAGGCTCCAACCTGTATGCCTAAAAGGAAACCATTTGTCTTTATTTAGATTATTATTTATATTTCCTGACTGATATTCAGATATTATATCTTTGATTACAATACCAACTATATTGGACTATACTGGGGAAAAAAAAAAACATTGTGTAGAAACTATTTTCACTGAGAAATTACAAGTAAATTTCACAATTAATTTCAAAGAAATGATAAGTAACACATTAAATTAAATGTGAAATTTTGACGTAGAAAGACTGAAATAGGGGTGGGGCAATGGAAGAATCATTTTTTTGGGTTCCTTAAAAAACCTTTCAGTAAAGAGTTGTTCAAAGAACCATTTTTTCTTAGTGTGAAGAAAAATTTTATAATCTAAAGAACCTTTTTCCACTATAAAGAAGCTTTAGTGGAATGGAAAGGTTCCATAAATGTGCCAGTAAAAAAATAATAATAATAATAATAAAAAAATAATATATATTTTTTAATATGTTTAATTAAAAAAACACAATTTGTAAGAGTGCATTTGAATTATTTAGAATTTAGGGACCATTTCAACAGATTAGAGCTAATTATTAATATTATTACATGTATTTTAATGCTAGAATTCATTTATAATAAAATTATTTTATTGCTAGACTAGGTTTTGTTTCCCACTTGGCTCATAATAATATATATGGACCAGTAACAAGAGAAATCTGATCATGGGCTATATTTACACGGCAATCCAATCACACTCACTACAGGATCCGTGGGATGAAAGATGTTGAAAAGCCTCTGGCAGATGGATTTGGGGAGGAAGTGGTCCTGTGTTCCGTTGGTTCCAGGACGGACCCCTCGCAAAGCCAAAAACACAGCCAGAGGAGATCCCATGCAGAAGAAGTTCTCCACCTACACATCACATGGTTTATTGAATAAGACTAACACAAACAGGAGGGGAGAAGGAGAGAGGAAGGGTACAGTTATACTAACGTACCTTGAATTTCAGGGCTGGAAAGGGTTTTGAGGATGAGGTTTGTAAATGCCGAAGCGTATCTTCCAAATTCCTCATTCTGCAAATGAAATATTAAATGTAATTGTTGGAGAGGAACATCACACAAACCAGATTAACAGAGGGATTGTCATTGTGGACTAGAGTGCAGACAAAACTAAAAACCTTTAAATAATTAATGACTTTTAAATGCATTGGAAACAACAAGAGAGCACTAAAAGCAGCTGACAAACTAACAATTAAGAACTAACAGAAAAGGGTTGTAAAAGTTGATATTCCTAATTTTAAGTGTATCAGCCCACATTAAAAAATACTATAGCAATTTATAGTAAACGAGGAGTGGTTCGAGGAACATGATAGTGAATTTCTTCTAATGCCTTGGCCTCCAAATTCAGCCAGCAGAACATTTGTGGTTCGCGCTACAATGTATGGGAACTGGAGGACCTGCTGTTGACATTATGGTACCAGATCCCCCAGAAGACCACCTTGTTGAATTAATACCTTGCCACATAGCCACTGTTCTGTCGGCTAAAAGAGGTCCTACAGGTTATTAGATAGATGGTCATAATGTAATGGCTCATCGGTAGCAGCGCCATTCAATGGATTCAGAATTAATACATATATTTAAATCTAAGCAGAGATTTTGATAATCTAGTTTATTTCTGATATTTTTGTTTTGGCCATTAATATATATATTATTGTTAAGGGCTTTTCCAAATCTCTAGTTGTTTCTGTGACACTTCCTAATTGCTTTGTATTGATCCAATGCTTTGCTGAGCTGTTTCTATTTATCGCTTTGCGCACTAAAATCAAGAGCTATAAACTGCAGATACGCAGTAACTGAAGGCAGGCTGCCATTATCTCAGTATTTGGGAAGCGTAATCCTACTCCTCCACCGCACAGTATACATCCTGCTCGCCCTGCGAGTGTTTTACTATTCCAGACGCCTTTAATGATCTCTCTCTCCATCTCACCCATAATGCTGGCCTTGCCCAGGCTGGTGATAGACTCGCCGTAGTGTCTGCGGGGCTGTGGAGGGGAGGTGCAGGGGCTCGGGAGGCTCTCCGTATCGGACACAGAAGCACTTTCCTTTGACGGATTAAGTAGAGTGGGACGGATCTGGTCATACGGTGTGGGGCTGCTGGTGTTGTACCTAAAAAAAAGCAATGGTTACATGAATGTACAAAAATATATGCATTGTACATTATAGAAACATATGTTTATTTGCTTACAATATTTTTCTTTGCATACAATATTTTTTAAAATAAATATG
>NW_015552846.1:25504-27181 GCF_001515605.1 Sinocyclocheilus anshuiensis | reverse complement strand
GTGAGCCAAAATCATCACAATTAAAAGAACCAAAGACTTAAACTACTTCAGTCTGTGCGCATTGAATTTATTTAATACACGAGTTTCACAATCTGAGTTGAATTACTGAAATAAATGAACTTTTCCATGACATTCTAATTTATTGAGATGCACCTGTGTATATATACACCAATGTACCTGGCAACCAAATGGTGCCGCAGGTGCAGTTCACAGAGCAGTGTATATACCACTGGAGCACCGGCTTTTCGTCAGTAGAGTGTTCGGTGTCAGAATGGGAAAAGCTGCCAATTTATCTAAGTTTGATAAAGGACAAACTATGATGGCACGGCACCTTAGAACTTCGATCTCAGAAACGGCGCGCCTTGTGGGTTGTTCACATGCCGCTGTGGTGAGTACGTATCAAAAGTGGTGCACAGATGGCCAAACGAAGAACCGTCGTCCGGCCGTGTGTCATCCGCAGCTCACTGATGCCAGAGGGGATAGGACACTGCCGCACATTGTTCACAACGACTGCAGGGCCAATCGCAGATACACCGATTACCAACAGAGGATGCACTGTTGGGTGTACACTTCTTCTTAGAACACTTTAGGCCCCATTATCCAAATAGCACAATTCCTGACAGCTGTCAGGTATCTGAACATCGTTGCGGACCAAGTGCACCCATTCATAGCAACTGTGTTCCCTGCCAGTGATGGCCGTTACCAACAGGATAATGCGCCATGCTACACTGAAAGAATTGTCGAGGAGTGGTTCGAGGAACATGATAGTGAATTTCTTCTAATGCCTTGGCCTCCAAATTCAGCCAGTCGAACATTTGTGGTTCGCGCTACAATGTATGGGAACTGGAGGACCTGCTGTTGACATTATGGTACCAGATCCCCCAGAAGACCACCTTGTTGAATTAATACCTTGCCACATAGCCACTGTTCTGTCGGCTAAAAGAGGTCCTACAGGTTATTAGATAGATGGTCATAATGTAATGGCTCATCGGTAGCAGCGCCATTCAATGGATTCAGAATTAATACATATATTTAAATCTAAGCAGAGATTTTGATAATCTAGTTTATTTCTGATATTTTTGTTTTGGCCATTAATATATATATTATTGTTAAGGGCTTTTCCAAATCTCTAGTTGTTTCTGTGACACTTCCTAATTGCTTTGTATTGATCCAATGCTTTGCTGAGCTGTTTCTATTTATCGCTTTGCGCACTAAAATCAAGAGCTATAAACTGCAGATACGCAGTAACTGAAGGCAGGCTGCCATTATCTCAGTATTTGGGAAGCGTAATCCTACTCCTCCACCGCACAGTATACATCCTGCTCGCCCTGCGAGTGTTTTACTATTCCAGACGCCTTTAATGATCTCTCTCTCCATCTCACCCATAATGCTGGCCTTGCCCAGGCTGGTGATAGACTCGCCGTAGTGTCTGCGGGGCTGTGGAGGGGAGGTGCAGGGGCTCGGGAGGCTCTCCGTATCGGACACAGAAGCACTTTCCTTTGACGGATTAAGTAGAGTGGGACGGATCTGGTCATACGGTGTGGGGCTGCTGGTGTTGTACCTAAAAAAAAGCAATGGTTACATGAATGTACAAAAATATATGCATTGTACATTATAGAAACATATGTTTATTTGCTTACAATATTTTTCTTTGCATACAATATTTTTTAAAATAAA
>NW_015552846.1:3419-25163 GCF_001515605.1 Sinocyclocheilus anshuiensis | reverse complement strand
TATTTATTACAGTTTATCAGTTCACTATAGTTAATACTACAGTATGCTGTAGCATTCATTAAAAAGTGTTGTAAATACTATAATATATAGAGTATAATACACTTTACTATGGTTCAAAAACAGTACAGTATTTACTATAAATTACTATAGTATTTTTTCAAGAAATCACAGTTAAAAAAAAAAAAAAAACTAGTTTTTTACATTTTCTTATGAAAACAAGAGTGGTGCAAGCCATGTAAAACTGATGGCCACAATGCTAGGTTGTTGAATGCTTGCCAGGGCGTTGTTATTCAGCTGCTAAGATGTTCTGAATGGTTGTTAGCAAGTTTCTGTTTGGTTTCTACTGTGCTCCGAGTGGATGTTAACATGTTGCTGGTGGTTGTTAGTGTGTTGCATGAGTGTTCTGGTTGTTAGCATGTTGCTATGCAGTTTCTAGTGTTCTGAATGTTAATGTGTTACTAGAGTGTTCTGAGTGGTTATTGTTAGCGTGTTGTTCTGCGATTGCTGGACTGTTGTGTGAGGTAGTGTCTTGCTAGTGTGTGGATGTTAGCATGTTGCTAGACTGTTCTGAGTGGTTGTTAGTTTCTTGCTAGTGTGTTCTAGGTGTTGTGTGAGGTAGTGTCTTGCTAGTGTGTGGATGTTAGCATGTTGCTAGACTGTTCTGAGTGGTTGTTAGTGTCTTGCTAGTGTGTTCTAGGTGGTTGTTAACATGTTGCTAGTGTGTTTTGAGTGGTTGGTAGCATGTTGCTACAGTGTTCTGAGTGGTTGTTAGTTTCTTGCTAGTGTGTTCTAGGTGGTTGTTAACATGTTGCTAGTGTGTTTTGAGTGGTTGGTAGCATGTTGCTACAGTGTTCTGAGTGGTTGTTAGTTTCTTGCTAGTGTGTTCTAGGTGGTTGTTAACATGTTGCTAGTGTGTTTTGAGTGGTTGTTAGCATGTTGCTAGAGTGTTCTGAGTGGTTATTGTTACCGTGTTGCTCTGCGATTGCTGACTGTTCTGAGAGGTTGTGTATTATGGACGTTAGCGTATTGCTATGTGATTACTAGATGAATCTGAGTGGTTGTTAGCATGTTGCTATGCAGTTGCTACAGTTAAGGTGGCCATCTGTCCGGTTTTAGGTTGGACAGTCTGTTTTTGAAATACAATGTCTGTTTACTGATGCCGGCTTGAGCCAGATGCTCATTTGTTTTCCTTTTAAGATCGCTTTTTTATACTTTTTTTTTATATACATCTTCTCTTCCGCGTCAGCCTCTGCCGCTATTTACGAGGGTACCACGACGCATGCATGTGCATTCCTCTGCTCATAAACAAGGCGCAGCGCATGCAGGTTCTACATAAGAACGCCGGCTCCTGCGTCAACAGCACCACATGCATGCGTCATGGTACTCTCATGAATGCGCATCGAAGACTGACACGGAAGAGAAGAAATTGTTGAATAATGTTGTTATAATATATTAATTTGTGTTCCGAAGATGAACGAAGGTCTTACGGGTTTGGAACGACATTAGGGTGAGTAATAAATGACAGAATTTAAATTTTTGAATGAACTATCCCTTTAAGTGACGTACATTTTAGACACAATATTGTCAGTATGGACTGTTCTGCTTTTTTTTTTTTTTGCCAATCATTGCATCTCCGATCAACATGGTGGTGTTTCATTCCTGAATGATTCAGCATTTCTGAACGAATCGGGCGAGTGATTCAATAAGACATTCATTAAATTCGAAACTGCATACTAGTATACTACTTTTACTATTTTAGCATATCTTTCTATTGTACAAAGTGCAAGAGTAGTATACTAGTATGTGGTTCTGAAATTCCTGAATGAATCAGCTGTTTTGAAAGAATCGGTTGAATAAGTGAATCAATAATTCACTGATTAAAAGAGTCAGTTTCAGTTTCATATTTAAAATATCATTTTATAGCACTATTTTCAGTATATTTTATATTTAACACATTATTTATGCAACTGTAACTGCAGTGTAAATGCAGCTTCTGTGCCACTTCTGCAGTGCATTTTGTCTGATAATGATTTCATTTGATTGGTAATTGCATTTATTGAATAAATATACAGATTTACATGAAAGATGATGCATACATTCAATAAGGTTAAGAATTTGCCCTTATAAAGGGTAAAGAAATGTCCCTGGAAATCAATTTAATTAAAAATAATAAATCAAATCAAATCAATTAAATCAGTTTAATACATTTTTTTATTTTTTGTCACTGGTTTAGGAATATTTTTCAGTTTTTATCCTGAAATCCCGCAAAGTGTCCTCCCCAAAACTCTCTTGTTCTTAAAAAAAAAAAAGTTCAAGAATGTTCAGTGTAGCTGCTCATTATTATCACATTTACTCAATATAATGGCAGTGTAGAGTGTAACTATAATTAGTTGTAAACCTTAAGCATGTGTTACGAAGGTCCTCCAGTAGCTGGCGCTCTTGTCTGCTAACATCAGCCTCCATGGCATCTGGCACCTCTTCATGAACAAAGCGCACAGGGTCCCACCCTGTCATAATGTCAAAGGTGATGACACAGCCGAGCGAGTGGGAGACGATGGACACCTTTCCTTTCTCTGCAAATTCTGGGTTGCGCTCACAAAAGAGCGTGTAGAGTCGGTTCAACTCTTTGGTCAGACCTCGGGTGATCTGAGGATGCAAGTGCAGTGAGCAAGAAATGAACAAGTGTGACACTTTATTTGTGTACTACGAAAGAGTAGGACAGAGTGTGCTTCAGTGTACGAGTGGGACATTTAGTCAAACTTTACAAAAGAGAGACTGAGAATAGCTCTGCTCCAAAACCTAGTCAGCTGCTATGCTGTCTACTGCCTACATAGACAGCTGCCTTCTAACTTAGCAGCGTGCATTCTGAATGGAACCTAATAAGTGACAGTTTTGTAACACTGACCACAGGTAGTGATGTAGTGAATAATCAACTGAATGCTGCTAAGCTAAAAATACTCTAATAAGCTCAAATACATAGCACAAACAAGTATTGGTTAAAATAATTTATTTTAAATAATATTAATATTTATACTTTCTGAACTTTATACCCAACATTTCTTGTCCACAAATTACAAAAGACTGCACTTAGAGATACATGTACTTGAGATAATATAATATTAATGAAATAAAAGGCCAATTAAGTGTACTCAAACAGAGAACACTTTCAAGATTATATTTCTTAACACACGTAAAAAGTGCATTTTGTAATAATGTCAAATTAAAACTTTCACTTTAAAGTGCATTGTAAATCATTGTTTTAATCTTTTGTTTTGCTTTAAATAAGTCAAATTATTTTTGATATGTTGACTAACATAAAGTACTGGAATATCATTTTACTATGTTATTCAGTATTACACTGAAAACTAATATATTTAGCATGTAGTAAATTGCAACTTCATCATCAAAATGTGATATTACAAGTATATTTAAATACATGACATACAAGTTTCAATAGAAATGACATTGAAATAACCATACATACACGTTAACCATATTTGAAAGACATTAGAATTATTATATTACATATAAAGAGGGTCAAAAAAGAACTCTATGGTTCATCTAATTGTATTTAATATAAATTTAAACTATACTAAACTATATAAATTGTTGTTTATGTATTAGATTTTGAAACATGTCTAGTTTATAATGGGTTAGAGAGTTTAAAAATAAAAAATACTGAGAAAATGAATGAAAAGAATGGAGGATTGTGGCTATATGTCACCTCATCCCTGTACAAAGGGCTCGTGTAGTACATAATGTCCATTGCACTGCTGTTCAGCATGTCTCTCAGACCTCGCACTTTGTCTGGAGTAATGGAGTCCACGGTGTCTGAAAAGGTCAATTTCGTCATAAATAATCTATCTATCAATAATAATAGTTTTCAACCATAATGTACTTTGTTTTTAATTATTTTCCATAGGCAATACCTCCATCAAGGGCGAGTTTAGATCGCCATTCCACAGGAAGGAACTCAACGTGTTCATTTGTTCGCTCAGAAAAGTGCTTCTCCTCCATCTTGCGGGCAGCATCACGCATCCTAACCATCAGTGAAATGCATTAGTTAGCTTCAGGTCTAGATGACTGGTTTTGTGCAGATTCAACTGTGTGATTGATGGACTCACATGCTTGTATTTCTAATGATACGCCCCTGATCCATCTTCTGGCCAATCCCATGTACCACAAAGACTATGTGCGTTGTTTCAGGAGGCGTGTCCTCTGGAGCCGCCTCCTCCACGTAACCTTGATGGAGACGGGTCCCGCTGCTGGACGCTAACCAGACATGAAGGAAGAAACTTTGCAGCTTTTGCTAAATTGATAATCACTTTATTTTATCTTTAGGTTTAACAGTGACTCTGCTAGTGAAAAAGCTTGAAGGCACTGTGTCATGTAGTGTACTTTAAATCTATATTTACATATATTTATATATAATTTAGTTTAAAATCAGTGCTTGTCAGTGTATTCAGCAGTACACTTAAACCATATTTCAAAGACAATAGTAATTAGTAATTATGAATTTACATATAGATATACTTAGTTCCCAGGTCAAAAAAAGTCCTCTAAATTTCAGCTGTTCCACGTCAAGTCAATAAATAATATACTCTCAATGGTGCAAAAGCAGTAAAGTGACCCAGTGTAATTTAAAAAATATATATTTTTCTTTTTTTCTTTTATTCCATGTCTGTTCGCTTTGAAATCATCTGTAGGCTAGTGTACTCCAATAATGTACTTTAAGCAGATACATGAATTGAAAAGTTACTTCTCTTTCTCTTCTGGGAAACTAAACCAAAAATACTGATGACTCACAATGTTTTTGTCCCAAGTAGCAAATCCTGCACTGAATTCTAAATAACATACTAGCATACTACACTTCTGTATTGCAGAAATAGTACGAGTAGTATTATTCCGAGTTCAGCCATGGATTGGCTATTAAAAAAAAAAAGGGTGAATATGTCCTGCCCAAACGTCCAGTTTCAACAGAAAATACAAAACTTAGAATAGAGCACTGCACTCATCAAGCCATTTTATGTGGTCTTTAATTAAATGAGCAACACTATTGAGAATGTACTTACTAATCAAGGGTGTTACAAACCTTTAGAGAATCCCAGTTTCTGAGTAACAGTCCGTGCGATCTTAGAAGTGGTAGCATCGCTGTAAAGGTACACTTCATCCACGCTGTGCCAGTCCACGTGGCTCCGGCTCAGTTTCAGACTGTGAATGGCTGAGTGAATTAAGGGCAGAAGTCAAACAGGTCTGTGTCAAATTACCCGACTGTTAAGTAATGTCTAACCAGATCAGATCATTTCAATTAAGGGTCTTTTTGACTATTTGCAAACACAAGTGACAGTCAATAGCCCTTCTGCTGTATACATGTCACCAGTGCTTGTCTTAGTTCAAATGTGTGTCATATGAGACAAACAGGATGTCTGGGTTGGGTTGTGGTTCATTCATGATCGTGCCTCTGGATCGGCTGAACTAAAAGTGTCAATGTTAAGTCGGCCTTTTTTTTGTGTGCTTGAGCCCCATAACAAAGCTTCCTAACCCTGAGTCCTATTTGTAGCATGGTTTGTTACCATCTTTGCTGTCCACCGTGGTGGCCACCGCTTCCGTGTCAAAGGTGTCTTTCATCTGCTGGCCTCGGAAACGGGCCAGATGCTCCAGTTCAATGAGGTCACTGTCCTCTTCCTCCAGCGGCAACCAGGTCCCATCCGTGAACCACTGGCCTCTCATGACCGGAATGTGGTCCTGTTCTGTAAATGCAAGCAGTATGAATTTGTATCCATTTCTGAAGAAACATTTCATCTGACTTAAGCCCAAAGATCCCAAAGAATTTCCTGTTACCGTGGGGAAAAATCTCAAGTTTTTGATTGCATGGTTCAATGAATTAATGGTCTTTACAATTAATTAAATTACATTAGGCCTATATTTGTTAGTAATGTACATAATGACTTCACGTTTTTTGTGGCATGAATTAAGTCTATGCTTCATATAGAGTAAAACTATATAAAGATGCCATTTTCTGTTTTTTGAAACACCTGCATTCAAATTCATCAGTGCCACTTTGTTCATTCTTGAAATGATTCACTGTTTCGGACTGTGAATGCAAAGTTTAAACTTGAGGTTGCGAATATAGAATGATGCGACCGGCATGCAACCGATTTCAATGCTTAATCAAGTCTAGATGACTTGGCTACAATTTATCATACAGTCTGGCGTGAAAGATGGTAAATGTCACACATGGTCTATCTTCTTAAGGTCAGATAGTACAATCTGTAAAGGTATCATCTTAAAGGATTTTTAAAAAATGTAGTAGTGTATAGCAGGCTTTAAAAGGATAGTTCACCCAGAAATGAAAATGTTGTCATCATCTACTCACCCTCATGTTGTTCCTGTATGAGTTTCTTTCTTCTGTTGAACACAAAATATTTAGAAAACCACTGGTAACCAAACAGTTGCTGGTGGCCATTTTTTCTCTCCATATGATGGAAGTCAATGACTACCAGCAACTGTCTGGTTACCAACATTCTTTGGTAACCAGACAGTTGCTGGTAGTCATTGACTTCCATCATATGGAGAGAAAAAATGGCCACCAGCAACTGTTTGGTTACCAGTGGTTTTCTAAATATTTTGTGTTCAACAGAAGAAAGAAACTCATACAGGTTTGGAACAGCTTGAGGGTGAGTAAATGATGACAAAATTTTCATTTTTGGGTGAACTCTCCCTTTAAGGTGTGGCCACATTAGCGAAATATTGCGGGCCAAAAAAAAAAGGCCCATTGTCTGTTGTCAATAACGATTTCACAACTCAGAAGTCAATTAAAATCTGACAGCTTTCTGTGGGTCCACAGTGTGAGTTAGTGTGACCAACTTAAACGCCCTACGTTTTATAAATCTAAAAAACAAAAAAAAAAGAAATCTGCCATAATTACACGTCATACAAACACCAAAGGAGAAGTTACACTATAATGGACAATCCATTTGAGGAACAGACCATAATGTTGTTATTCGCTCAAAGCCACATTCAAATTGGCATCAAATCAGATGCAATGATTTTCAGGACTTTCAGGGTCAAATTTGAATAATGAGCTCATTGAGATTTAAGAGTTATGGCAGTGATGTTTTGGCAAATAATGACTTAAATTTCATTTTTTTCCACACACAAGATGATTTGAAATACACTTGAATTATGTAGACTACTTTTAGGATACTTTCATGGTGCTTTTGGAGCTTGACAGTCTCAAGTAACCATTTAATTTCGTTGTACGTATAAGAGCAGTATGAGCATTCTGCAAAACATCTATTTTTGTTTTCCAGATACAATTTTGTTGTTGTTGGACTCACGGTTCCAGTATACAGGATAACAGTCTTTCTTTTTGATGTCCACCTCGTAGAGTCCTCCACGGACGCACACTGCGTCCACGTTGATGCTTTCTGAATCCAGCTCCGTCTCGTCTGTTGAGCATCCAGCATCCGCGCTCTCGGGCACCGGTTGCGCTGCCACCGCCGCCGCCGACTGTCTTCGGACCGCCGGTGCTTCGCATCCTGACGATGACTCGAATAAATTCTCTGCTTCTTCACCCACATCCCTCCGTCTGACCTCGTTCGGGTTAAGTTCACAGAATTTGCGATACGCCAACTCGATTTTCAAAGAATCGTGTCCAACAAACGGCTTCCAGGTCCTCTTGTCCTCTTTGTAGAACCAGCGCACCTCTTCGGGTCCGAGTTCCGTGACAACTTCCCCGCGGTGCCGCGAGCTGTTGGAGCTGCTGCGCTTTTTCGTGGCGACGTTCCCGTTACTTTCGCTGTAGTTCGGGACGCTGGGGATGTCGAGATAATCTGAGTCCGGATCAGAACCGAGACGGCCATGATAGGCGGCGAAACCCTCTTCCACCAGGCCTAGCATCAGTCCTCGTTGGCCTCGGGGCAGCGGCAGATGTCCGTCTATGCCCGGCTGCACCGCATCCATCCCGGCGCGTATCGCGTCGCCCGTGGCTTCGTCAAAGCAGGACGCGCACGCATCCTCCATCCTTCCCCATTCACCGCCGCTGACATTTTCCCTGCTTCGCGAACAACTCAACGACGTTTTGTCCTGACAAGCGCTCATCGCCGCTTTTTAGAAAACCGTAAACGGAGCGATTTCAGCACCGGTCAGCTGATTATAATAACAACAAATCTAACGGTGTCAAAACCTCTCCTTCCCCCGGCGCGACCGGAGCGGCCAGCATCTGTACGGACGCGTCAATCACACACGCTGGACTTGAAACTCCATTAAATAGTCGAATTCACTCGGACGGTCCTCAACTTATAGGGCGAACACGCCAACCTGTTCACTTTCCATTATATGCCGACTGTATTTCTCCCTGTGAAGCCCCTCTCTTGCAGTGTAGCGCCGTCCGACTCGTGAACGAATCTTTCTGTTGAGTCGGATCTTTTTAAGGGATTAGTTCAACCGGTTCACAAGAAAACAGTCCGACCGAGTCGTCCACGACTGAATCTGTTCTCGAATCCAACTCGTTTAACAGGGCGAGAAATATCTGAGAAATATGCTGTTTTCGAAATATCACGTATTATTTCTGCCATATAGCTGACTATATCTTTATATGGCTGACATAATTTTATTTTTATTAATATGAGTAAGAGGATGAAAGCGTTTATTTAATTGATTTACTTATATTCGTGACCAAATTTCACATTCATAAATGCAAGTTTGCTAATTAAAAACTAATAAAACATCTTTATGGTGTTGTTGACTTAAGTACGGCTGTGCATAGACAGAGACTCTGAACGCTATAGTGAATGATTGTACAGTTATTCTATTTTTTATACAATTATATACAATAATATAATACAATTTTGCTCTGCTTTAGTATAATATTCAGTATCTTCGTTTGAACGAAGGTGCATTTTTAAATGTAAAAAGTGACGCTGCAATTACGTGCTGACGTAAACAAAACAGAATCATTTTTAATCGGTTCATTGAAGTGATTTGTTTGAAGGAGTCGATTCTCGGAATGAATCGGACTTCTCTTCACTATCTTGCTGTAACGCTCCTCCCTATGCGTGACTGTATAGGAGTCATGTGCGGATTTGGTCCTCTGGGCCACCGTAGCGGCTGCCACAACCGGAAGTTTACGTTAGTGAGTCTTGAAGGGTGACAGCCCAATGCTAGACTGCACATTACAACAGAACAGCAATGCATTTTATGGACGACCGTTTCGTGAACCTAGGAGAGGAGGTAATTCTGACTTTGCTATGACAATCTGGCGCTTCTGAATCAATGACTGTAAGTATGTTTTGTTATTAGTTTAAGTATTTGCTATTGACTGTTCAAATGCGGAGTTTTGCGCAGCGCCGAGTACCGCGTCGTGTGTGCGTGTGTGTGAGGGGAACGGGGTCACATCACAGGAGAGTGAACTGCCTGTCAGAAATCATAGCACGTCAGCTGTCTTAACCGCGGCTTGTGTACTGCATCATCACTGTGTCTGTCACGCGACTCTGTTGCCCTTTCGGGCTTGAACTGATGGTAAAACTAACGACATTATTAACTGTCTTGATATTTACTTTGAAAGCTTGAAGCTCGTGATTATGGTAAGGGGCGTTACATTTCTGACGCGTGCTTGTGGTGTTCGGCCAATCACAATGCACTGGGTCAGCTGGCCAATCAGAGCAGACTGCGCTTGTCAAAGGAGGGGGTTTTGTTGAAAACGCCGTGCTTGAGAGAGGCAGGGCATAGAGGACCTACAATAATGTACAGTATTTGAAAAATAATGTGTTTTTTGAACATCAAAGCGTCAACACATTCTGTTACACCAAATACACAAAATAATGATCTTTAAAATAGCATCATATGACCCCTTTAATATAGTGGTTCAGTGATACAGCTTGCTTTATATTAGAAGTAAACTATAGTGTGTCATCATGATAAATGTACATAAATGTATATAATACATATAAATCTGTATTTATCATGTCATCATGATGATTGCATTTTAAATTGTTTGTACATAAATGTATACAGTATGCTGTATACATAATTGGGTAAAAAAAGCTAATTTATCATGTCATTATGATGATTTATCTTTTAAATAAAAATGTACACTTAAATCTAGGGTCAGATTTTTTAATGTCTCACCAAGGCTGCATTTATTTGATTAAAAATACAGTAAAAACAAAAAATACAGTTTTCTATTTTAATATATTTTAAAACATAATTTATACTTGTGATGGCAAAGATTGAATGAAGAGAAAGATCAGTATTTTTTAGAAATATAAATATTTTCTAACATTATAAATGCATTCACTGTTACATTTGATCAGTTTAATACATCCTTTCTGAATAAAGCTATTTCTTTAAAAGACTTTTTAACTGGAGTGCGTGTATATATATATATATATATATATATATATATATATACTACATTTTTGTAAACTAGCTAGAAAATGCACGCAAATTGTGAATGTAGTGAAACAGTTCTCAAATTTTGTAGTGGAATTTATATTGCATATCTGTATATGATTTTCTAAATATATGGTCACGTGACAAAACACATCATCTCTTGCACTCTCCTTAATGTCACCCAAAAAAAAATAATAAATAAATAAATTTTAAATTAATACGATGGAACACAATTTTATGCTTTGTCCTTAACATAGCGTTAGTATACATGAAGAAGAAAAAGAATACTTCACCCAGATGCCTCCAGATCTCGGAGTAACCGATTTTGGGTTGCTCCCCCGGGATCGATACCCCTTGGTGGCTGTGCTGACACTTGCCAATCCAGAAACCAGGGACAACTACAATATTGTAAGCAGCACTTTTTTTTTTCTTTATCGGATTTGCTTGATGGAAACAGATAAAGTCTGTTATTCTGTTGTCTTTCTAGGTGGCCAGTGTGACAGTGCTCCACGTTCCTGATGTCAAATACAGACTCTCTGTGAGAATCTTGTTTCAGTATCTTCTCACGGCACATGGGAATTTGTACGATCTGAAGGTATGAAAACGTCTTCACAACATTGTCATTTTCTACTGTTCTGGGATCAGTTTTTGTATGCTCATTTTGATCACACTTAACCTTCAACACCTAGTGTCCCTGAAGCGAAATGGGACAGTGTTTAATTCTACACCATTAATTAAGAGCCTTGTCTAGAGCGGGATTGTGGGCTTAAAACTATTCTTTTTCCACAGCCTCTCTTCATGTCAGCAGACAACAGCAACTTGTCTGGAACCACAGAGCCTTCAACTAGCACGCAAGGGGTGGAGCCACAGCCCGAAAGGCCAGGTGAGAAGGGGGAGGAGTCTGATGCAGAAGGGGAGTGGCCTGATACCCAAGGCAGGGACTGTGTGGCGTGTCAAAATGCACCTATAAACAGAGTGCTGTTGCCATGCAGACATGCATGCGTATGCGACGGCTGCGTGTGCCACTTCCAGCACTGTCCGATCTGCCGAGCGTTTGTCCTTGAATCTTTTGCTCTGGCTAACCAACCAGCTCGCGATGAGGACTTAACAGAAGACTAAGCCTGTGTAAACTCAGTATTAAAAGCAAGCCTTTGCTGGAAAGGCTAAACTCGAAAAGGAAACGTAGCATCTTCAAGATAAAGAGTTGCAGGCAGCTGACCTTTAACCCCACATATAGACACTTCTAGAATGATATCAGTTTCAGGCTTTTGAAGTTGAGTGTGCTTGTAAGATTTGTTTAATATAGAGATTTTAAGTTGAATAGGATATTTATTTATTTTTGTCAATATATTGGTTTAACTAACAAATATACATTTCAGAAGGAATCATTGTGGAGTTTTGGAGAGATACAGTGGGAGGTTATCTTATTTCTTTAATCATTGACTTTAATGATGTGGAAAAGCAGGCCAGGCACACAGTTTATATAACGGATCACACCGATTTCTAGAGCCGTATCTTACAAGTCTACACTTGGCCAACAGGTAAATATTTTCGATCAAACTGGGGCTAAACAATGCATTAACTGAATAGCTGAAGTCACTTGATGGTAGTCATGGAAATGGATCATCAGAATGCTTTAAAATATTGATAAAAAAAAAAAAAAAAACTATTGCAGTAACAAAAAAAAGAAGTGTTGTGTCCATGGACAGTACTGTTTACTGACCGAAAACCCCTCACATTTATACTTTGCACAAAAAATTTGGTTTTATACAGGCTTGTAGTCGAGTTTGGACTCCAGCTTCTTGGAGTCTGCCACCTTCCTCACAGCTTTCATGAAATCCTCCTGAGTCACATACTCATGATCTGCACGGATGGCAAACATACCTGTTGGATGAAAAGGAGGAGAGCTCAAAACAATAAGAATTCTAGAGGCTCAAAGGTTCAAGGTTTGGCTGGTCAGTGTCATGCTATTAAACCCAAAAGCACATTTCCACTAACAGCTATTTAAAAAAAAACTGACAACAAATACTGTTGTTCTTTATTACAGTGGGCAAATTTTAGAATGTTTTTTGGCACATGAAGTTTATTCTACATAAACTATAGTTATTTTCATAGCCTTCAATTTACACACTGTATGGAGGGCAATATTGGACAGGATGTAGAATAGCCTTTTCTGATTAATCAAAGACAATCTACAGATTAATCGATTATCAAAAGTTGCAGCCCTAATTATATTAGCATGGCACGCAATTTATAGTTTTTAAATCAACAGCAAATTTTCATTTTTGGGCGAACTATTCCTTTAATGCTTCTTTGATTTGCACATTGCAATGCATGTAACATTTCTTACCAGCTTCAGTGCACACATTCCTCAAATCGGCTCCATTGAAACCGTCTGAAAGCTTGACGATGGCTTCATAATCTGGAGACGAAAGGAAATGTGATGAGAGAGGAAAAGGAAGTATTCAAAAAGAAAAAAAGTCACAGCTGTAAAAACTAAACCGGAAAGTCATAAAGGCGCACCTATCTCTCCATGCTTGGTGATGGGCCCAGAGTGGATCTTCAGGATGTCCAGTCGAGCCTGTTCATTGGGCAACTCAATGTCTGTACATTTGGAAAAAATAAGTCAATAAATAATAACTCAAGATTTCTTACCAGTCACTGAATATGTGAAGTTGGAGGATAGTGAAAGTCAAACGTACGGATCTTTCTGTCCAGTCGGCCAGGACGCAGCAGGGCAGGGTCTAAAGTGTCCGGCCGGTTGGTGGCCATGATCATCTTGACTCTATGCAGAGTGTCAAATCCATCCATCTGATTCAACAGCTGACAGACAGAAATATATCCAATTAGCTGTTTTTATTTTTTTTTGGATTGTACATTGATATATATATATATATATAGGAAGATTGGAATTAAAGCAATAAATTAAGCATTAATTGACAAGTAAAAAGCTTATTAATAAAAAAAAAAAAAATGTGTACATTGATATATGGGAAGATTTAAATTAAAGCAATAAATTAAGCATTAATTGACAAGTAAAACGTTTATTAATTAAAAAAAATTATAATTGTACATTGATATATGGGAAGATTTAAATTAAAGCAATAAATTAAGCATTAATTGACAGGTAAAAAGTTTATTAATTTGGAAAAAACAATATATATATATATATATATATATATATATTAATAAAAATAAAAATTGCAGTTGACAGAAATTTTAAAAAGTATTTAAAAATAATAATGAATGAAATTTAATAAAACAAAATCTTTTTATCATTTCACAAGCTTCATTCACAAGGTTAGTTACAAACACCCTCCATACCTCCATCAGTGTCCTCTGGATCTCTCGATCTGCAGAGGTTCCTTCAGAAAACCGACGTCCACCTTCAAAGACAAAGTATGTGTTGAATCCATTTAAGAACTGAATTTCCATTACGCCTTATAAGAATGGCTTGAACTGCAGTGTGCAGAAGAGCATTACCGATAGCATCGATCTCATCCATGAAGATAATGCAGGGCTGATGGTCTCTGGCGTAGTTGAACATCTCTCTGATGAGTCGGGCACTCTCACCAATGTACTTGTCAACAATGGAGCTGGACACAACCTGATGAACAACATGTTTTATTCAACACTATGACCTTATAGCATAACAGTTGTCCTGTGTCAAATGTATCTGCGTTAAACAGTACGACCCGAGGCAAACTGTTTGTTTATAGCATCTAAATCAACATACCTTTAAGAAATTGCAGTCCAGCTGACTGGCCACAGCTCGGGCAAGAAGAGTCTTTCCAGTGCCTTTAAAAATGCAATACTTTGTGTGAAAACATACCTTTCCACATGCATCTCAGTAATTAACTGAAGTAACAAAGCATAATAGGGCGACTGACCTGGAGGTCCGTACAGCAGGCAGCCCTTAGGAGGAATAATGCCCACCCTCTGGAACAGCTCAGGATTGGTCAGAGGCAGCTCAATTACCTGCACAAGAGAATTAATCATTCATTATTCATTCATAATCATTAAGACAGTTCAATGAGTTCAGTAAAGCTCAAGCTGCATTTACACTGCAAGGTGCAATGCACAGATCCAGTCTGTAAACACATATTCTGTCTGTTTACATTCAGACATGCATGACTATTTAAAATAAAGTGCGTGTATGAATTAGCACACATAAATACAAATTAAATATATATATTAAAGGTCAGAAGCTATAGCTTACATGGAAAGAAAAAAAAAATCACAAACATGACACTTGAAAATTAAATAGTTTTATATATACTGATTTATTCATTAATGTGTAATGTGTTTTATTTTTAAACAAATCATAAGCTCTAAAAGATTTGTACAACTCTTTTGCTTTAGACCATCTACAAACGTTAAATCTTAAAATAAAATGTTAGGGTTAACATTGCATCTTTCTGGCGAAAAAAATGCAGCGATTGTTTATTTAGTTATTTTCAAAGCTTCAATGTACTGTCAAAAAACCTTCATTATTGTTTAATTCTAACAAATAAGTTATTTTTAAAAGCTAACCAAAAGTAAAAAATAATTTGCTTATAATTTCTGCACAGGAGAGACTTGGTGTTGTTTCCAAACAAAAGGAAATATATCGGTATCAGCCAAAATTAGTTGAAAAATATCGGCATATCGGCAAGAATCCAATATCGTGCATCCCTAGTTTGAGCGCTAGTGTGTTTTGTCAGCTGACAGTTATGTTAGTGTATTTCTGACCTCTCTCAGCTCACGGATCTGCTCAGACAATCCACCGATCTCAGAGTAAGAAACGCTGCCAGGATCTTCATGAGACATGTTGTACACTAGAGGATCCACTTCACGAGGCAAATACCTTTATAAAAGAAAAAAAACAAGAGGTTCTCAAAACATACCAGCTGAATATTAAAGGCCATTTCAGATACACACACATACCTTGACAGGCAGCTAAGAACACAAGCAAAGCTATACATACTTGACTGAACTTCTTAGTTCTCCTCACCTCATGATAGTGAGAGTCGTCATGTCCAGAGCAACTCTAGTGCCTGGTTTAAGCTTGGTTTTATCCAGCTGAAACAACGATACATGGCCAGATAAGACACAGGACGTGTTAATCACACAAAAATATTCATTATAAAGTACAACCGATGTGCTCACCTGTCTGCGACATCCGACCACATAACGTGGGCCATTAGTTGCTTTGACAATAACTACAAAAGAAGAAATAATTTAGCAACTGAGCAGCAGACTAGACTATAAACTACACCAGAATAAAGGTGATCTGGACTTACATTTCTCCTCTGTCAGTTGTTTCAGCACCTCACCAACAATCTAAAAAGGCAAGGAAACGATCAGACCATAAGAAACGCAGATATCCGGCTCGTTTATTGCGGAGATAATAAAACACAGCTGTATATTTAGCTGAGATCTTACCTGTCCCACACTCTGTAAAGCTTTCAGATCATTCTCAGACTTCTCATACTGTTTAGTGAGCTCCTTCAGCTGTTCTCTCACTGCAACAGAGATTTCAGGCCATCATGAAGCGATATACAGTGTTTATTTACATGTACTAACATCTCATTAAAGTTGCATCTGCTTCATGCATCAGAGACGCTAAAGGTGCATTGTGAGTGTTTCCTCATGGAGAATAAATGCGAGAAATTAATTGTACATGCCATTAACTACGGCTAGAACACTGAAAAGTATACTGTGTGTAGCTTTATTCAGTAATTTCATTGGTATCTGCTGGTACTCTTTGCCGTTACCATTAGCCGCTAATTGATTCCAGCACTGCATGACAAAGCGACTTACAGCACAGACTGACGAAATAAAGCAAACAACAGCCGGAGAAGATGTCAAACTGATCAATAACAGCCTGACGTGCATAGAAAGACATCACACTTACGCTCTTTGAGGCGTCCGTCAATCTCTTTATGCTCCAGTAATTTCTTTCTGTAATCTTGTAAACCTTTCTCCCTGCTGTCCGCCATGTTCACGGCCGCTGCTGCACTCTCTCGCTTCTTCGTGCTGTTTAATGATAGCGGTTGGCAAAACCATCTGACGGCCCGTTACCGCCTCCTACTGGACGAACGAGTCAATACACCAAGGGCTTTTGGCTGGTCGGGAAAAAAAAAGAGGCAAAAATCGTGTTTTTTAAATTATATATATATATAATAAACGGCACAAATGCCCCCTTATTCATTCTTTTGCGCTGTGAATTGCAGTCCTGGATTTATCTCATATGTAGTCAAATGAAAGTAAAAGCCAACTATGTGTATGTATATATATATATATATATATATATAACAAAGCAAGTGACATGTATTTTATAGAAATACAGCACAAGCACACTTTTCAATCAAAACACTTCACAAAATGAAGTAGGCTTCAAATATAAGGCAATGACTGACTTTATATATCCACTAAAAATCACCTTGACAACAGTTTGTTAAAAATAAGATGGCCACTCGAATTAGACTCTTTATCTAGACTTTACTTCAGACTAGACTTGAACTGACTTGACTTCAGACTTGACTCAGACCTCAGATGAAAGATTTCTGAACATTTCTGTGCAATGTGCATAAGTGTCTACAAGTATCCAGTATATTATTGTTTGTGTGCTGTCATCTTCAATGCAGTCGTACATTTATTGACAATTAATGACAATCAACATTATGTTTATGTCTCTCTCTACAAGCAATGAGGCTTAGTTCCTTCAAAAACAGCGATTGTACCCCCTCATTGCAGAGAAATATAACGTTGCGAGTCAGTAGCCTGTCGAAGCTATTTTACTAATAAAAGTTTCCGTTCTGTGTTGTCGTGTGTGTGCGTCTATGAAAAGTTTTAGTTTAGCTATAAATCCGAGCCCGACCCGAACCCAAATGTATTTCGGGACCCGTGGGGCTCGGGTCGGGTAGCAGACCTCTACCACATGGTGGCAGTACAACCATTCATTTCATACGAAACGAAAGAGAGAAAATAATAATAATAAAGAGAGAAAAAACTGTGTAAAAGTAAATAATAATCTCTTATAATGCATTTGAGTTATTTTGAAATAGCCCATCATCTGGATATATTGAGCTTTTCTGTAAAGGAAATGAAAGTAAAGAAACATCAACATGAGGGTAAAAGAGTTTATGGATACAGTTCCCCAAACATGTAAGATTTACCGAAGAAAAAAAAAAGTAAAAAATGAAGGAAAAGATGTGGTAAACAGTGTAACTAATGACTGAAAGTTGATGTCAAAGACATTCCGGAGGGTGGGCATTATTCCTCACTGCGCTCTTTCGTTACTTGATCTTTTTATTTTGGTGTGACAATCTGTTAAATTACTTAGTATAGGAAATTATGATCCGCACTCATGACAAATGTTCACAATGTGGGCTTAAAACCCAGATTCTGCATTTTTGTCACTTCCTCTTGGTGAACATTTGACCAGAAATCTTTCCCACAGAGGACAAACTGTTTACAGAAAGAAGAATTTTCATCTTATTTACTCATCCTCGTGTCAGTCCAATTCTGTTTTTCTATTAAAGACTATGTTTAAATCTTCACAACAGTTCATAGGGACCAGGTCACAATGATTAAGAAACATTTGAGAACCAATGACATGAAGTGAACGTGAAGATTATAGGCGAATAATAGCTTTTAACTAATAGCATAAGAGCAGAGGTGGAAAGAGTACGAAAATATTCTACTCAAGTAAAAGTACCATTACATTAATGAAATGTTACTTAAGTACAAGTAAAAGTACCAGTCTAAAAATATACTCAAGTAAAAGTAAAAAGTAGCTTGTTTAAAATTTACTCAGAGTAAAAATTACTTTAACAGTGGGAGGGAGGCAAAAATGGGATATGCCAAGGGTGTCAAACTCAGTTCCTGGAGGGCCACAGCCCTGAGACTTCAGGGCAATCTGTAGGAGTGTTTTGTTTGTTTTTTGGCAAAATACTGATAATGTCAAATCGCACATCGTTAAAACAACAATTACGATATTCTCGCAGACAATTTATATCGCACACCCTGCACCAGTCTTTTTGGCTAATTTGTGCAAAACCTTTTGCTAAACTGTCAAAGCTTCATTTTAACCATCAATGCAACGATGCAAGTATTTACGTTACCTATACATGCTTGCGAAGGGTTGATGTCGAGATTTTATAAGCTGCTAGTTTGGTCTCCCTAGGCAAACACAGTTTACTGCATAATAGAGCATAAATATGCCAGGGGTTCACTTCATTTCCTTCGAGTTCAACTTCAGCAGAATACGACAGGGTTTCGTTTTCAGCTGGGTCTGCACCATAACGCCTGTCTTGTCCGTCTCCATCTTTCTTGTGATTTTATCGCCAGTTTGTTCTCCTGCCAATTGTTTACTGCAGTAGTTTCCAGGGAGCGATTTTTTTTTTTTACTCAGTAATTCATGTGTTTTAAAATGTAGCGAAGTACAATACTTCAAACAAAATATACTTAAGTAAAAGTAAAATTACAGATTTTAAAAATTACTTAAAAAAGTAGAAGTACACAAAAAAGCTACTCAGTTACAGTAACGCGAGTAAATGCAATTCGTTACTTTCCAACGCTGCATAAGAGTAAATAATGACAGAATTGTCATTGTTGTAAAACTATACCTCTAAAAAGCAGCACACACACAAAAAAAACAAAACAAATTTACATAAATAAAACCTGAGACAAAGACACTTTGGAAAAAATCACAGCCCCATCTGTGATTCTCTATAAATAAAGCTCTCTGGTTCCAGAGAGGTCTGAAAGCACATTCTGTGGTAAAAGACGGATTTAGTGTAAATTTGGTGGACTAACATAAATGAAAAATACAATTAAATAGGCATTATTTTATTTGCGAGAATAAGACCACAGCCAGAGGCGGACAAAGTACTCAACTCCATTACTTGAGTGAAAGTACAGATACTGCTGGTCAAATATTACTCCATTACAAATAAAAGTTGTAAAGACAGATTTTTACTTAAGTAAAAGTACAGAAGTACTTGCTTTTAAAAGTACTTAAGTACCAAAAGTCAATTCCTTTTTTTATGTCAATGCACTGTTTTATTGTTGTACGTGGTATTTGCAATACTTCTTAAGCAACTTACAATACATTACACCTGCTGAATACAGTACAGTGAAATCCTGTAAATACAGAGTGATAAGGAAGAAAAAAAAATCAAACCTGCTTTAAAACCCAGCAACACAACTGTAGCTGTATATAACTTTACAACAGCAACACTGCTTTAACAAAAAAGCAAAACAGGGGGCGATAGAGAGTAGCACATGGAGTAAGACGCGTTTTCACCCAGCTCCGTCACACTAGGTGGAATAAATCATATAACTTCGTTACTCCTACTTAACTTGATCAGTTAGTAAAGTCAATATATTAATGATGAATAAATCTAAAAAAGACTGTCAAAAAGGCTCCGTCCCCGACTGTCAACACGGTGGAAGACACTTCAACTAGCCCGGTGCTAATCGATGCTAATGTTTGTGGTCAAACTAACACTAACTTTGGTAATGAGACCACTGAGACCGATGCTTCTTATCCTTTGGAGGATGAAGATGATGTTTCACCCAGGGCTATTCTTCTGGCCATTAGAAAGATGGATTCCTCTATGAATGCCCGATTTAACAACTTGGAAACTTCTTTGTCTGTAGTGCAGTCGACGCTATCCGCCAACACATCCCGTATCGCCCATATACCTTTCTTTCAATCCCCACTTTCTGTTGAATACTAAATAAGTGTCTCCCTTTTGACTCTTTATTCCATACGTCTTGCCACATACTTCCAACTGCTGTTTTAATAATACCTTTTACTTCTGTTTTACTTAAAGGAATTTCTATGTCAATCTCTTCTTTTCTCAATGCTGACTTGGCCAGCTTATCCACCTCCTCATTTCCTTCTACACCTACATGGGCAGGTATCCATAAAAACTCTACTCTTACTCCTGTTTGGTTTATTCTATATAAATTCTGTAAAATTTCATAAAGTATATCCTGTCTAGATGCTGATTTCCCACTATTTAAACTGTTTAATACTGAATATGAATCTGAACAAACTACTACACTTATAGGATTGATTTCTTCCACCCACTGCAAAGCCATTAGAATTGCCATCATTTCTGTTGTGAATACAGATACATCGTTAGATAACCTTTTAACTGTGCTATATTTAAAATAGGGAATATATATGGCTGCTGCTGTATACCCAGAATCTGGATTTTTTGACCCATCCGTATATATTTGAATACTATTAAAATAGTTTTGTTTCAAATAGTGATCCACTACTATTTCTTTAGGCATACACCTTTCCTTTTCATTTATTTTAAAATGCAACTGGAGATCTACCATTGGCATGCGGAACAGCCAAGGGGGAAGCCAGATCTCGCAGGCAGAATATCAAGATAGCGGGTCTTCCTGAGAACATCGAGAAGGGCAACCCCAAACGATTTGTTTCCGAACTTCTGCCCTCGCTACTAGGAGAATCTAGTTTTCCGAGTGGTGTAAAGATTGACCGGGCCCACCGCTATTTACGCGGGCGCTAGAGAGTAGCATTTTCACCCAGCTCCGTCACACTTGGTGGAATAAATCATATAAAACTTTGTTACTCCTACTTAACTTGATCAGTTAGTAAAGTCAATATATTAATGATGAATAAATCTAAAAAGACTGTCAAAAAGGCTCCGTCCCCGACTGTCAACACGGTGGAAGACACTTCAACTAGCCACCCAACGCAAGCAGTTTGACAGTGTGCGGGAGAAATTAAGAGCCTACGGAATAAAATACGGACTCCTGTAACCTGCTCGTCTCATCCTCACGCATGAGAAGACGAAGAAAATATTTTTGTCCCCGCAGGAGGCCGAATCTTACATTGACTGTCTCTCCTCGTGATGGAAGGTGAACTATACTGGGATCCATTGTGGTAAATAAGACATTACTTTTAGCTGTTCGTGGCCTGTGCATTTCATGGACTGCTGGGCGTGACTCTTTTCTTTTATTATCATTACGTTACTATTTTCTATAGTCATGACGGATCAGTCGCCCCACCTTTACTGTTCTACTAATACTTAAAAGACTATCAGGCCAATAACGCTATAAGATGTTCATGTATGTATACATGTGGGTCTATATAATGTGTATAGGGATGTTTGTTCCTTCATTCACATACGAAGTATTCCTGATCACAATGTGTGGAGACGGAGCGGTGTGTTGTTTCGAAGAACCGTTAATCCTTTACCGTATCCGTTTCTCTTTCCTTGTGTTCTGTTCGGCGAACCCACGTTTAAATGGGGAACTCTGATTTTCGCTCATGTTCAAGAAGCGAAATTAATGGGGTAGTATTTTGCCAGCTTATTTTTG
>NW_015552846.1:0-550 GCF_001515605.1 Sinocyclocheilus anshuiensis | reverse complement strand
TGTTCGTCTCCCTTGGTTCCTTGGTGGTAATAAAGTCCTGTTAAATGTATTCTCCAGCGTCTCCTCGTTCCTCGTGTGTGTGCATCGTGACACTAAGTAAATGTATTAGCTCAGTAATACATGAAGATCAATATCTCTATAATAATATCTCTAATTTTGAAGAGGTATTTACAAGTACGGAATTATGTTAAAAGTAATATCTCTAATTTTGAAGTTTACAAGTCCCCTGAATATCTTTATTTATTTATGACCTCTGAACTCGACTCAAAGGGTCTTGTTTCTAAATATGTTGAATATTTTAATGATTCTAGAACTCCTTCTACTCAATACTTAAAGATGTCTTGGGAAAAGGACTTGGGGATAGATATTTCAGAAGATAATTGGACTAAGGCCCTCCAAGGTATTAGGTCTTGCTCCATCAACTCTAATTTTCAGTTGATTCAGTACAAAGTTGTCCACAGATTGCACTACTCCCGTACCAAATTACATTCCATATATCCCTCTTTGTCACCTTTGTGTCTCAAATGCAAGTCCAATGAGGGTACATTGG
>NW_015552845.1:0-1833 GCF_001515605.1 Sinocyclocheilus anshuiensis | reverse complement strand
TAATATAAAAAGTTCTATTTTTGGCAAATGTAAAAGCCCTTTCACGCCAAAAGCCTCAGGCTGAAGGAAATGTAAACTGACGTCTGTACAGTATACACAGAAGAAGAAAGTTCAACACTCTTCAGAAATAAAAAAAGAAGAAATGTTAGTTTATCTTGTGTAATTTTTGCTTATTAGTATGGTTGAATTGGATCACTGAAGGTCACCAGCAAAGACATTGATTAATAAAATGGGATTAAATATGTATTATATCTGTGTTATTTAACATTTAATTACTGCAGGTTTGCGTCATATTCTGAGTTTGCATTTCAACGTTTTTTCTCATTTTGAGGAATACTGAATCTGATTTTGTGCGAGTGAGATGAGTAAACGCATGTTGACATTTAGTCTAGAAAAAAAAAAAAAAACTTGCGTTACTTATTTGAAAAAGTAACTCGGATATTCTCTTGTAAATTCAAAAGTAATGCGTTACTTTACTAGTTACTTGAAAAAAGTAATCTGACTACGTAACTCACGTTACTTGTAATGTGTTACCCCCAACACTCTAATTCTAAGAAAAAAAGTATTAACTCGCAATTTTGCGAACAATATCTGAGTTCTAAGATATAATCACAATTCTGAGAAAAAGTATAAACTGTTTAACATGACCGTTGAGGTCAGCAACATATAAAGGCAAGTTAATTATATATTATTAAATAAAATGGATATATCATATCCTTATTTAATTTTATATATATATAAATTAGTGCTGTCAAACGATTAATCGCGATTAATCGCATCCAAAATAAAAGTTTTTGTTTACATAATATATGTGTGTGTACTGTGTATATTTATTATGTGTAAATAAATACAAACACATGCATGTATATATTTAAGAAAAATATGTTATGTTCATATATTATATTTATACAGTATATAATATAAAATATAAGAATATGAATATATAAATGTATAAATGTAAATATTTTCAAAATATATACTGTATGTGTGTGTATTTATATATATATACATAATAAATATACACAGTAAATATACATATATAATGTAAACAAAAACTTTTATTTTGGATGCGATTAATCACGATTAATCGTTTGACAGCACTAATACAAATGCAAAAAAGTGCAGCAGTACAAGGAATTTTATTTTCACACAAGTATAAACAAAATTAGAAGAAAAAATAAAAATAATTATAATAAAAAAAAAAGTGATATATGCAACACAAACAAAATGCTGAAATTATATAACTAATACTAAAGTCAGAGGGAAATGATTGGCTGGTAAGAATGTTGTTCAGCTCCGCCTAGATCCTAAACCTGCAATCTGATTGGCTGATGGGAATGTTGTCAGCCAACAAGGATGTTGATCGAGGAAGATTTTCTTGGTGATCATGACAATGGCAGAACACTCGAATGCACTGATTATATATATATATATATATATATATGCCTGTAACTCTTTCTGTGACTGTGATCACATGTACAAACGCTGCACACAGAAAGAGTAGAGCTCAGGGGAATGTGAACATGCTCCTCGTAATGCCTAAGGTCAACACCTGTGTGCTAAAATCAGCTGCAGTGGAGAGAGATGGACGCAGAGCGTAGAACTCGCGCTGAAATTCAACTCGCTGTCTATTTCAGTTGCACACAGACGCTGGAAATAGACTCGGCTGCCTGAGGATTCCTGTCCATGAACTCATGGCTCATGGAACTCAGTAGTTATTCATTATACTGAGTAATCATTGATTATTGATTATTCTTTAACAAATAAATAAATAACAAAGATGTAGATGCGTTTAGCATTTTATGTAGGCTAGTAAATGCAGATATGGGACAC
>NW_015552844.1:14385-16174 GCF_001515605.1 Sinocyclocheilus anshuiensis | reverse complement strand
CTACCTCCTGAAACATGGACCATCTCACCTCCTCCACCCCCCAAAAAACTTTTTTTTTTTGTGCAATTCAGGAAAAACTGTCTGAAACTTTCTTTTTTTGTGTGCAATTCGAAGTGTGCTACACACAGGTGAGTGGGCCTGTACAAACCACCTGTACTAACACACTCTCCTCTATGCGCACTAGACACTTTTCACACACACTGCTGTGTGTACATAATCCCACAAAAGACTAAGTAATATGTGTATGTTTACATGCTCATGCACTACAAATCATCTTGCACTGTTCCCCAGCCAGCTGTTTGACTTACGATGTTTCTCTTTGCACATGTACAGTATTATGTGAAGCATTCGTACAGTTTGTATTTTTTTAGTTTATGTATAGGTAAACATATATAGTATATTAATAGTCAAAATCTGTCAGTAGGTTAGTTGTGTATAGGTTTGTACTGTTTTGGATTTAAATTTACCACCAGGAACACATTGAGGGGTTCTATTTACTTTAAGTTTATTTAGTTAACGTTTTACTATCAAAAGTGTCTTCTCACTTTAATTGACAAGAAGGTTCACAAAATGAACAGGAAAAGATGAAGTAGCAAAATAAAATTTAGATAAACAAAATGAGAGCTTTCACAGAGCTGGTGATACCAATTAAACCTCCTCACAGCTCTACATTACTCAGAATGCAATTTTCAAAATGCAAAAAACCAAATACAAAAATCTCAGTGCAAAAAGATGGAAAATCAAAAATACAAGTAATGTAACACGATATCACAATGTTACCATACAATACGGCAGTGGGAATACTGTACAAAGAGAACAAAGCAACGTAAGTACATTTTTATATTACCCACTTACACATCATTTGAGGGAAATGAGAGAAAATAACACTCACATAAGAATGAGCTCCTATATAACACCTCACGTTCACTCAACAAAGGCTGAAATCCTCAACATTGTTGTACACTGTCTAGATGTTCACATAAAGAACAAATCACATGAAAAACACAAAAACCATCTACAAAAGAAAGTGTATAATAGTTCGTGAAACACTAAATGAACAGGCATACACCACATGGTGTGACGTCATATCATCGCGGACATTCTACACGACATAACTTTTTAAATATGACAGTTCGCCGAATTAATACAACAAAATATACAGCCACGACTGGTATTTATCCAAAATATAATAATAAAACATTGTATTTACCCATGGATGATCACAAAAACTCCACAATTTCCCGATAGTGCGTGTCTCGCTGCACGTCTTACCCAAATGTCCGAGGGTGAGAGCGCATGCGTACGGTCTCATACGCAACACACACAGTGCCACCTGCTGACGACTCCAGGAAAATACAGGCAACCACTGTTTTTCATGTCTTTATAATTCACTGAACATAGTAAAGGACAATAAAATAACAGTTTTTAACATGCAAGGAGAGAAACTAATTTTAAGGTTATTTACCACCCGGTCACATATAGTATATTTATAGTCAAAATATGTCGGTAGGTTAGTTGTGTATAGGTTTATACTGTTTTACTTCATTGTTGTATGTCTGTATTTATGTAGCACCGTGGTCCCGTGAGGCACGACATTTCGTTCCACTGTATGTCCCCACATGTAGCGGAATGACAATAAAGCTCAACTTGACTTGACTAGAGTCTAAAGACAAAAGAAGAAGAAAGTGGCAGGACTAGGCAGCTTGTTGGCGCTATAGAACATCAAATCATAAAATTGGTTCTAACTACAGAACCATTGATCCGATTGACCTTAAAATTAATATCCAGT
>NW_015552844.1:13434-14190 GCF_001515605.1 Sinocyclocheilus anshuiensis | reverse complement strand
GTCACATATTTGTATCGATTTTCAACCGGCTTGGGGTGCATAATTACATCCCTACGCTTCAGATTTGGTTTCTGTGCCGCGTTTGGTGTGTAAAGATGCCTTTAGACTGTTTAGTTTATTTACAATGCAATCTTATATTAATCATGATTTTCTAGAGTGGGTACATTACAGTTTTGAACCAGTGACACGTGTGTGTATATAATAATGGCTTGGTGTGTTTAGAGATGAATTGTTGTGACATTTGCTACTGCAGGACATATTGATAGGGAATTAATTGATTAGAATTTAATAGAAAAATGTTGTGTATGATGCTGTCATGTGGGGTAGTAAAGGGAGAATATGAATGGAATGTCATATAAAAATGACTTGCATTTTTAAGAGTCTCACGAGTCATGAGTCCAAGTCAAGTCTCGAGTCAGCTGATCACGAGTCCAAGTCAAGTCACAAGTCTTTATTTTTGTGACTTTAAGTGCACTTGGTCGAGTTTCCATCTTTGACCAAAAGTGATGTGTGGAGGGTTTTTTTTTTATGACCCCACATTTCACTTAAACCATCAAAATACGAGGGGAAAAAGCACTGACCAGTGTTGCCAACTGCTTTCAATTGAAAGTAGCTAAAACAGTTGCTAAATGTTGCTAGATTACGTCATAATGGCGAGTTCACTGATCTATATAAATATAAATATAGATCAGTGGGAGAGTCTTGGAATCTAGATAAGATTTGTCCAAGAAATTGATTTTGTTGCTATAGGCTTTT
>NW_015552844.1:10857-13232 GCF_001515605.1 Sinocyclocheilus anshuiensis | reverse complement strand
GAAAGTTGTTCTCTAAGTTACACAACTGCGCCAACAGGTGGCAGACCTGAATATAACTGATGGGCTGTTGTGTACTGTATATTCACTTTACCGTATGCGTTTGGGACAGAATAGGGACCTTCTTCGTGATCACTATAATTTGTGCAGTATTTTTCATTACTGACATTTAATTAATTCATAAATGTTATATGCTTGAATCAATATGATTATTTTGTGTATCGTTATGTTCTTGCTAGATGGACGAGTTTCACCACCGCGTTCCGTGTCATAAACTAACTAATAACTGCTTATTAAAACCAAGGCTGATGTCACTGTATTCTGTTTGCACCTATATCTTTATTTGTGCATCTATGAAATACATGATTGTTAGTTAATAAACGGGGACATCGTATTTATCTAGGACACGCTTAAACAATGTATTTGGAATGAACATCTTTTCCTTATTTTTAATCTTTATTGTTAATCATTAAATGTATATTGATAAGAAATGTGATTTATACATGTAAAGTGTTAATGTATGCCCACAACGCACCATGTGCTGGACACCACAGTACCAGCAACACTTATGAGACACTAAAACAAGTGGCATACTGGGCTGGCATACAGCAAGACGTGGCGGAATATGTCAGAGCATGCCGGGTTGCTGTCAATTCCAAACAGCAAACCCAAACCACAAAGCCCCACTACAACCCACTCCACTTTTGGTTTGCAATCACTGAAACGACACTAGCTGTTCCACCACATGTGGGCTTATAACACCATACAGATCTGTGTCAGTCCTCACTTTCCAGTCTGCCAGCATGTCAAAGACTGCAAACCCCACTGCCCAAGGAGTAGATGTGAACACCTGGCTAAGAGGCATTACGAATAGCCTCACCCACAAGACCACTTAACTGTTATTATTCTGAGTAATAGTCACGATTCGGAAGAGACTCCTGACACACGACTCAAGCCAGAATCACAACCACGGGGAGCTAACCAAGGTCATCAGTTCCCTAAGCTATGCCTTCACAGCCCAGCTGACACTAAGCAACAAGCACAGCACCCATCTTCAGAAGGAGCTGACACATGCCCAAAGCCGCATAGACAAGCTGGCAGTGAACGTCCAGGATGATTTCAAGCATTAGACCACTGAGTTCCTGAGAGAGCTAGTGCACATCTCACACTGCACAGACAAGCTCGAAATGAAAACCCAGAATAAACTCAAGTTACCAGATGGAGTGAAGCAGGAAACAAAGGAAAAAGTTGAACAGCTCCAAGAAGCCCTTGCTGTTGCTAAACTTGACTGACAAGAACTAAAGGCTTCCCAGAAGGACCTGAGAAAACATCTCCAGTCTGCAGAACAGCTACTAGAGAAAGCCAAAACTGACCTTAAAACAAAGACTCTAAAATAAATGCTCTGGAAGACCACCTGAAAAGAAATTAAAGCCAAGAAGGGCGGAGCCCTCATCAGCATCACCACCGCTGAGCAGAACGGAGTCCCCCATCCAAGAATAGCTACACAATGGAAGAAGTGAATGACCGCAAACCAAAGCATCGCCAGCCTTCACCACAGAACTCTTCTCTTCTAACAAAAGAAGAAAGTACATCCATGCAGAACCTGAAACTGCACATAAGATGACTCTTAAAGACCTTGACAAACTGGCTAAAACATCACCCAGTTTAACCCTCTTCTACAGAAGGCCAAGATATCCAGCTCTACCTTCGAAACATAGATTTTCACCTTGAAGTGGAAGCTCATGCGACTGACAGAGGCAGGTTGTACCTCCTCAGACCCACATCCAGTCCCGAGGTGCGAAGCCTCCTAGGCAGACAACCTGCTCACATAAATTCAAACTACCAGCTACTACATGAGACACTGATTAAAGAGTGTACAGGCACAGAGTCTGAACATGGACTGTTAACTGCCTTGGAAACCCAACAAAGTCATCAAGAAACCAACCCTCGCACCCAGGTCACAGAAACATGAGCAGAGATTGTGGGAAATCAGTGGCTTGTCAACACGCGCCACACTGACTTATGACCAGCATGACACTGCCACCCGTGTCAGCTTGCCCAACCAGAGTATGTTGATTCAAGTACCCAAGGGCGCCATCCTCCACCTCGGGGACCAGGCCCTGTACCATCTCCCGAGAGAAGAGTACCAATCAGAGGTAGAAATTCCAGCCTTCTTCAAGGACCACAATCTCACCCTGGAACCTGAATTGGAACTGAGCATTGAGAAAGGCGGGGGTCACAGATGATTGACATCACCCCAATCAACACAGCCCTCCAAGCACCATCTCGGCTGCCTGTCCAGACAAACTTTCCCGTTGCCCGATCCTGGACCTCTGCCGACACGGCACTTTGCTTCGCCACAGCAATCGGGTACACCC
>NW_015552844.1:7223-10602 GCF_001515605.1 Sinocyclocheilus anshuiensis | reverse complement strand
GCTGAGTTTCAGTTCATTTTAGTGACGCGTTTCAAACAGATATGCGCGGAGAATGAGACGGCTAAAAGCAAACCCTGTATATTTTCTTTATTTTGCAAAAGCACAGTTTTGTTGATATTTTAAGTGTACACAAATAAAAGTAGACCCTTTACAGATTTAAATGCTGTATTACTCTTATATGTACGGTCAAGTACGAAGGAGCATTTTAGTTCTTTTCGCTGTCAACATTCAAATCTGCAAAAATTCCCGCCGGCGGAACTGTCGACCCCAGGATGTTAACCGAACTCTACAGAAGGCAAAGATATCCAGCTCTAGCATAGATTTTCACCTTGAAGTGGAAGCTCATGCGACTGACAGAGGCAGGTTATACCTCCTCAGACCCGCATCCAGTCCTGAGGTGCGAAGCCTCCTAGGCAGACAACCTGCTCACATAAAGTCAAACTACCAGCTACTACATGAGACACTGATTAAAGAGTGTACAGGCTCAGAGTCTGAACATGGACTGTTACCTGCCTTGGAAGCCCAACGAAGTCATCAAGAAACCAAGCCTCGCACCCAGGTCACAGAAACATGAGCAGAGATTGTGGGAAATCAGTGGCTTGTCAACACTCCCATCCGTAGCGCCACACTGACTTATGACCAGCATGACACTGCCACCCGTGTCAGCTTGCCCAAGTATGTGGATTCAAGTACCCAAGGGCGCCATCCTCCACCTCGGGGACCTGGCCCTGTACCATCTCTCGAGTGAAGAGTACCAATCAGAGGTAGAAATTCCAGCCTTCTTCAAGGATCACAATCTCACCCTGGAACCTGAATTGGAACTGAGCATTGAGAAAGGGGGGTCCCACATGATTGACATCACCCCAATCAACACAGCCCTCCAAGCACTGTCTCGGCTGCCTGTCCAGACAAACTTTCCCGTTGCCCGATCCTGGACCTCTGCCGACACGGCACTTTGCTTCGCCACAGCAATCGGGTACACCCGAACTCTCGGCCTTGCCTTTGTCCTGTTTAACAGAGTCAACGGGGTGCAAAGGTCCATGAACAGGTGCACGGCTGCACTTCCTCGAACCTTCAAATGGAACCACCGGAAAAGAGGGACCCAGGCAGAGACAATGCTGAACCTGACCAAGATAAACACCCAAGCTGAGGACCCAAAGGCTGAGGAAAAGTAGAAACCACCTGCCATCCGTTCTTCATGATCCCCCTGCCATCCGACAATCAGGATCCACCTGCCATCCGGCATTCAGGATCCACCTGCCATCTCGCCATCATGATCCACCTGCTGTCCGACCATCATGACAACTGTTGTCTGACGATGTTTGCAGGAGAACTTCATCAGCCAAAAGGGGGGAAATCTGTAGCATCTGCTTAGGATCATTGATGATTGTTTGGGCTTTATGGCTTAGAGACCCTTTTAGCCTTTTGACATTTGCATATAAATTACAGACATGGCCTCACATTCTACATATATATGGGTGCTAAATTGCCAATGACCCCCCCCCCACATACACACACACACACTATCAAGGAGATGCTAAACAGATCACACTCTCATCTCCCTATCTGATTTCAAACACATTCCAATGTCCTGTCTGATGGCCAGCGAACTACATTGCCAATGCCCCCCCCCCCCACACACACACTATCAAGGAGATGCTAAACAGATCACACTCTCATCGCCCCATCTGATTTCAAACACATTCCAATGTCCTGTCTGATGGCCAGCGAACTACCCCCATGCTCACAATACACATTACACACACACTTAAAGACATTTTCTTTATTTAGATTATAATTAATCAGTTACAAATGTATCCGGTATATGCTTGTGTTGTTTGTATGTTTCCCTATTATATTAGCCTAGTTACCACTCCTTATTTGAAGTAGTTAAGCTGTAAATGCTTGTATTCAGGTGTATGAATGTATCTCTGGTTTAATATCTTCTAGATGTTTCTTTCTTGGTATCAAAATTATCTGCTCTTTATTCCTCAAACAATGGTGTACACTATGTGATCGTGAAATGCATCGTACTATTTGTAATATATTGTGGGCAAAACTACACCAATTCTTCAGACCAGTCATAAAACATGCAAATGAGGTGTCAAGTGGGACAAAGAAACACTTTCCCGCTGAAACTATGCGCCTTGTTTTTGGTCAATCTAACCAAAATGGGTGTTACAGGGAAACCAGATAAAACTTCTCCCACACCCAAAAGGTTGGGCTTCTCTTCACTCTCCATTCCCTGGAGACACGCATATCACCTTGGAAACCGTGAGACTCCTCTTCTGGGGGGAGTCCGATCTTCTGGCAGTTTTAAGTACAGTAACTTTGTTGATTCACTCCGGACTAACCAACCCATAGCTGGAATACAACGCTTTCACTCCTCAAAGAATTAATCGGGAATCTACGCATTATACACGCACCAGGACACTTCAACAAAACCAATGCAAGTAACCGCTTGTTAACTATAGATGAGCTTCTAGGCTTTGACCCCTTTTAATTAAGGTGATTTGATTCTCTGATGGTTCTTAACAGGTTGTGGTTAGCTTATGTGTAAATACTGCCATTCTTTATCCTACTCTCTCTCTCGCGCTCTCTCTCTCTCTCCATGCTTTCCATGTCTTCAAACAGAAACCATTTAAACTGTGGAGTCAAACATGAATCTCCGCATTCCACCAGAAAAACTAAGGTCTCCTATGAACCATGTGAGAGTCGTAAAACTGAACCATGGTCAGCCCAGGCGCCAATTGTCTCAAATAAGTTCCTGTCCCATTTGGCTTATCTTCTCAAGAGACTCAAAGAAAAGCAGTGCTAAGACCCTAACTCACCCGGAGGAATAAACTATCTTTGTTTTACGGGCTTTCAGGGACCAGATGCGTGATACCCATGACCATTTAACACATAAATTAATAATCCCGTCAACAAAAGAGACAATTTTATATCTCCACGTCCAAATAGAATAGAATAGCAGGTCTATGACCAGGACCTTTTTACAACCTCCTTGACCTCAGGGTTTTCTCTGTGCTCCCCTTTCTCTAAATTCCAGGAAAACGCGCGCTTCTCTTTGAGAGACAAAGGAACACGCAAAACTCACTGGATGATTTCAAAAAACAATCATTTATGCGTATAAAAGGGCAACTATATTCACAAATAATATGTTGTATGCATTATATATGCTTGAGGTGTTAAAATGTAACCTTGCAACTTTAATCAATGTGTTTAACCCCTTTTAGCAGATAAAGCTATTGATATATTAAGTTTAGTGTTGAATTAAAGCGTGTGATAATTGCAGAACAGTGGTATGGATGAAAAGTGGGAAGTATGTACAATACTCGCATTAAGAAACTTTATAGAAGTATTAACAAAATCTGGCAAG
>NW_015552844.1:2183-3958 GCF_001515605.1 Sinocyclocheilus anshuiensis | reverse complement strand
GGCAATTTAATTCTGCTACAGTTACTACTGGCAGCTGATATAAATAATTGTAATTAATCATAATTAATTGTAATACATTTCCTACATTTCCCTTTTGAGCTAATTTGCTACAAAGTTTACGAAAATGTAAGTTAACTTTAGCAGGTTGAGAAGCTTGAGAAGCTATTCAACGTGGAATGGACATGGTGAAGTGAAAAACTTACCTTAGAAAAAAAACTTTCGCCGATATCTTCGGACTGGGGAAGCGCATGTACTTCAAATCTCCCACGATCAAAGAGGCGCTAATACGCATGTGAGAAGCAAATATCACAGATCTATGGGGGTAGAATTGTTGCATTATTCCAAATAAATAGATTATGATCCACAATTGTTGCTTGTTGCATTATTCCAAATAAATAGATTATGATCCACAAATAAATGTGAAGAGATTTACATAATATATTGTATATTGGCAAATAAATATAATGAGAAATAGAATGAGATATTCTGTTTGTAATGTATGAGGAAATTGTATGAAGGATTTGTAATATTAGTTTTTTTTTTTTTGGTAGGCTACAGATAGTTATTATATATAGTTATAATTATTTTGGTTATTTATATTTGTATAGATTTTTTTGAGAAAAGCCTTTCTAGGGACAAGAGATGCGAATTAGCATCAGCTATAATCTCTATGTGCAGTGCATTTTTTTCCAGTCTTTGACTGGAAATATGTTTATTGTATTGTCCCTATTCAAATAAACTTTAAAATAAAATAAATGAATAAATAAAATAAAAATAAATCTCAGTTTCACAAACATTAATAAAATTAACAAATAAATCAAATGAGATTTGCAAATAAAAAACATTCACAAATACATTTGTCACAAACACAACTTTGCCTGCCATTCTTTTGTGAATCACATCCTGTACATTTGTAGATCGCTGCACCCATTTGTGGATTTTGAAACGTTTCTAGCGTCAAGACGCTGACAATCCACAAATGCGTGACTCCACCCACCGCCTACTCAAGCCAATCAGATAACAGCCACACTTCACTGACCAATCATAGCACGTTCTCGCTATAACCAATCACGTTTTGCTTTACAATAAGGGCGTGAGCAGATTCATTTTGCACCCCTGTAAGTAACTGCATTCTATGGACACTTTGTTCAAATTGACCTGAAAAAAACTGTTTCCAAAAGATTGTTGGAGTGTAAGGCTTCTTTATATTTCCATCAGGATCAGTGAATGAGGATAAACTCAGGATTATACACAATTTATGATCATTCACAGATCCCAAGCATCACCAGTAATACCCTCGCGACGCGTCCAAAGCAAATAGAAATCTACTGCGATGCTGTCTACTCTGGACGAGGCGTGACACGATGAAGGACAAATGATTCGCACATTTGCTTTGACGCATCCAGTTGCAGTTACAGCTGTTGCAGCGTGTCAGCGAGCAGAGACACGGCGTAAGACATGATATGGCTTATTTAGCCTTTTAAAGCACAATCGCGGTAACAAATATAGGGCATAATAACACGTATAATATCAATTATGGGCCAAAATGGCCATCTGGGTACCTGTCTCAGCATGTAGCGCAGGAGTCGGCAACCTTTTCGGCATGACGTGCCATTTTTAATTTTTCTGGTTAACCACTGTGCCAACCCCCCCCCCTTTTTAATGCATTCTGTATTTATACAGTACATACACATTTTTAAATGATACGATAAAAAAACCATAGGCCTATTTGATTTTCATGCAAATAGTTTCTGAAGATTTTTTCATAAATTGTT
>NW_015552844.1:0-2029 GCF_001515605.1 Sinocyclocheilus anshuiensis | reverse complement strand
TGTGTGTGTGTGTGTGACAAGGCCAATGCATTCAAATCTGAGATCTGAGATCGCGCTGTGCAAAAAGTAACATTCAGAAGCTCATAAACTCGTTGTCAGCGCTGCCACGCGACTTTTATTAATTGATACTGAATCGCTACATTATATTTCTCAGCATGGAGGGGGGTAAAATCGCTGGTTTTTAAGTAACTAAACTCAGCTTCATTGTTTGTAGAGAGACACACAGACGCAGACAGTTTACACATATCTCGCTCTCTCTTTCTCTCTCTCTCAAAATGGCCATATTTGAGAAAGAAAAGTTAGAGTAGTTTGCATCACTGGACATAGCTGTCGGTCATTTAACATTTTTATCGTAAAACGCATCGTTAAAAGTTGACTAATATTAAATGTTTTGCAGCTTCATCTTGCCTCGCTCTCTTTAACGTTAAACTGACGCTTCGCGCTCTGCCTCTATGAATAGTAATTCCATCAGGTTCAGTGAATGAGGATAAACTCAGGATTATACACAATTTATGATTATTCATTCACAGATACCGAACATCATCAGTAATACCCTCGCGACGCGTCCAAAGCAAATAGACATCTACTGCGATGCTGTCTGCTCTGGACGAGGCGCGACACGATGAAGGACAAATGATTTGCACGTTTGCTTCGATGCGTCAGTTGCAGTTACAGAGACACGGCGTAAGACATGGCGTGGCTTATTTAGCCTTTTAAAGCACAATCGCGGTAACAATATATAGAGCATAATAACACGTATAATATCAATTATGGGCCAAAATGACCATCTGGGTACCTGTCTCAGCATCACTGCAGCGTGTAGTACTGGAGTTTTGCAAGTGGACAATGTAAATAAAAACCTACTTTGGATGCTGTTAAGTAACTTTTGCAAACAAAACTAGTAAGTCTGATTCATATTAAATATTTTTTTGAGTGATCAAGTGTTTTAACCAATAAATATCTCGTCTTACATTTATATCCATTTATTTTCAACACACTTGCACCACATTTAAAAAAGAACCCACCTATATTTTTCCTCCCCAACAGTGGCGTAGACAGGGGAGGGGCCATGGGGGCACTTGCCCCCCCTGAAAACTGATTGGTCCCCCAGTGTGCCCACACCCTTCTACGTGTTTGTCACTCAAAAAAATAAAATCATATCGTTCGGCTTGCATTTGAATAATTAATGCTGCCGCGATGCTTCTCAACAACCGGACTACACGGAATGACAATAAAGCTCGACTTGACTTGACTTGCTTTCTCTCGTAGTGGAAGCGTTTTGTGCAGTAGATGCGGTGTTCGCAACGCCGTCTCGGGGCGGACGTTGCCATAGTTGCAAACGTCACATTTATATGTACTAAAAGCTAAATAAAACATAACGGAACTTCTGTATTTGTGTTATTTACTATTTATAATTTCATGGGACTATGACTAGCGTAGTTTTCATGTCAGACGCAGTTAACAATGACATTTTACACGTAATTGTATTTTTACCTGGCTAACCGACTCGTACACGCATGCTCTGGATTCGGTTATTTAGAGATTTTTGATGGATCATAACTCTGGGAATTCTGTTACATTTAAAATGATCTTCATCATGTTTTCAGCACTCCGACATGAGCTCAGTGAAATGTTCTATGATTGGTTGTTAATAATCTTGCTTAAAGCCTTAAAGCTGCCGCTTACACAAAGATAAAATACTTTTATCTTTGGTGGTGCCTGCCACGAAGAGCCCTGCTCGTGGAAGCGGCAGGATTTTGGATGCACGAGCACCGCTTGCGCTCCGCCTTGCCAGCGAAGCTGCCCATGTTTTGCCGCTTTCTGCATGTCTCCCATTAAAAATGAACTAATAGACATTCGCAACTGCCGCGTCCTGTGTGAAAGGGCCTTAAGAATAACGAGCTGCTGTTTTCCAACTAAAAAAAGCACTTGGAAATTGATCTATTTTATATACCTAATTTTTTTCAATTTACGAGTTAGAGCACTAGATTTTGGTAGGCTACCGTCTTTCAGTGTTAGGACAGACCAT
>NW_015552843.1:2437572-2443494 GCF_001515605.1 Sinocyclocheilus anshuiensis | reverse complement strand
TCGGATCGGGTATCGGTCAGAGAGAGCCGATCCAAATCCGAGATTCTGCGTATTGTGTTACCTCTGCTCTGAAGCCATTGCATAGCTTAAAGGGTTACTCCACCTCAAAATGCAAAATTTTGTCATTAATCACTTACCCCCATGTCGTTTCAAACCCGTAAAAGCTTCGTTCGTCTTCGGAACACAATTTAAGATATTTTGGATGAAAACCGGGAGGCTTGTGACTGTTTCCAATAAGCCTATTTTCAGGCGCTGCGTAATATCATTGCGCCTGCTGCACCCATGGTACGGCAGCAAAGTTCCTTGATTATTACGCCGGAATGAGAGTATAGTTTCTATCCTTATCGGCTTAGAAAATCGCAACTTTTCATTTTCCGTCTGTCTTAGTGCACGATGTAACTACAGAAAAGTCAAGTTTTAAATAGGAAAAATATAGAAACTCTTGATTCTATATAGATGCTAACGGTCTAATCAGATTCAATGATCTATGCTAAGCTACAGTTAAAAGTGCTACCGCCAGACCTGGAGATTGGCTGAATGGATTCGAAAACGGTGAAACTCAACTGTTTAAGTCTAGGGGAGTTGGAAAATGAGCCTATTATCAAAAATAGTGGAGTGTTCCTTTAAATGGGCCATTTTTGCATTTTATTTGGAAGATTAAAGTATCAAAATATAATTTGATTATCATTTGTTGGACCAGGATGTGACCTGTAGGCTTTAGGTTTAGCTTTGTAAGTTCAGAAATTGCACTTGTACACATTGTTCTGTGTAGCTCCTGTAAAAACAGCACATCACTGTTTTTCGAATGTCTCACTTCTGTTTCTTTGTTCGATTAGTAGGAATCACATGCTACAGTGAAGGCTTAGAAGTGTGCCTTAATGCTTTTGCGTTTCTGCTTTTTTCCTGATCTGTAGCTTCCCTTATGGTGTTAAGCAATTTAGGCTTACCCGGATCAATGTTTTCTGGCTGATTTTGATCAGAATCTGACAGATTCTTGAATAAAATGGGGTCACAGCTGTTTATTTTATTTTAAAGATTAAAGTATCAAAATATAATTTGATTATCATTTGTTGGACCAGGATGTGACCTGTAGGCTTTAGGTTTAGCTTTGTAAGTTCAGAAATTGCACTTGTACACATTGTTCTGTGTAGCTCCTGTAAAAACAGCACATCACTGTTTTTCGAATGTCTCACTTCTGTTTCTTTGTTCGATTAGTAGGAATCACATGCTACAGTGAAGGCTTAGAAGTGTGCCTTAATGCTTTTGCGTTTCTGCTTTTTTCCTGATCTGTAGCTTCCCTTATGGTGTTAAGCAATTTAGGCTTACCCGGATCAATGTTTTCTGGCTGATTTTGATCAGAATCTGACAGATTCTTGAATAAAATGTGTTTATTTTATTTTACTTTACTTTACTTTACTTTACTTTACTTTACTTTACTTTACCAAATCAACAAATTGGTAGGTACAAAGGTAAAAATTCCAAATGCTATGCCTTTTGTCCACTTGTTTTAGTCAATGATTTGGAGGGGCCGTCTCATTTAAAGAAATTACCCTAGTTTCACAACCAGAGGTTTGAAAAGAGCATGTTGCAATAGCCAGACTTGTCCCTTATTTCAATAGCGTCCCACTGTACTTGCCCTGTGTGACAGACTTCACGTGCTTTTATGTACGTGCATGTGGTTAAAAAACGGGATCTCAGTAACACATAAAAGAATATTCTAGAAATCAAATAGCTCAGTGTCTGGACTACCCACTGTCTTGCTGTACCAAGGTAATTTTTTACAGGAAACCATCTGACATTACATGGTGTGGCTTTTGATGATATTCTAATTGATATCCCAGGACATGTTGATTGTCCACCACACTTTCTTTCGCCGTCTGTTGCCTGGTGCTGCTAGGTCAACCAGAACAGTGCTAGTCTCGACGTCTGCTGGTGGCAGAAGTGGTGGCAGCAGGCTCTTGACCCTCAGTCCTGTTGGGAGAGGTTGAAGTCCATGACAGCATATGGCCAGTCTGGTGTGGTCCACCTTACTGTCTGACCATCTTTGCCTGACTGCTTCACATCAAACAAAAGGCTTGTTGCCCATGTCTGACCTTCTGTCACTCCGAAATTCAGCACGGCTGGTGGGTTAGATCTCCAGCGATGTGAAACAGTAAAGTACGTCAATCAAACTTTCACCTCTTTTAGCATAATAGCGTGAATTCACAATGTTTTACTCTGTAAAATGAGGTTTGGTTGCTCTCTGATCAGAGGCTTCACTTCCCTCACATCAAGAATGGCTACAAACACACTATACCCTAAAGGATTGAAGTCTTTGGGCCTGAATGATACCTCAGTGTGTGTGTGTTGAGTGAATTTGCAAGTCTGAGATACACTTCTCTGTTTAGCAGAACCCAAATTTGTCCACACTGCCTCAAGTTGTTTCTCTGTTTTAGCAGCGCACTGGCATGCATGTGGCCTTATTTCTCTGCACTGACCACACGAAGCTTCTTCACACCTCACCGTTTCCTATCTAGAGTCATATCCTTCCTCTTTTTGTTTTTTTGTAAAGAGAACTCAACTTTATTTTCCCCCTTCCTCACAAGTATCACCTCAGTTCATCCATTGCTCTGATTTCGGGGGTGTTCTTTCTTTAAAAAGGTTATATTTTTAGAGGAAGGTTCTCATTTCCTAATTGCACTCAGAATTTATTAATCAGTGGAAAGTGAAAACCAGATCATCTTTCCTGAAGATTCTTAAAAGAGAACGTACACGTTGCAATATTAGCTAGCTGTTTTACAAATTGCCTATGTTCAGAATCAAAATATTAACTTAAGTATACTGCAGTACACTTTATACCTCGTACTGTTTTTAAAATACTGAAACAGCGGCCATTATTCCACTATAAACATAGGGCCCTATGAAATCTGTTTTATTTTTTTTCCAAATTCTGCTTTATTTTTTTTCCAAATTCATTTTTTTTCCATTTGAATGTTTCTGGATTCTGTTTTTTCCTATTTTTATTTTTTAACACTCTTTTTAAAATTTTAAAGGGATGCAGTACTACTCTACTCTACTCTATAGGTATTCAAGATTAACATGAGATTGGGTGAAACTGTGTGTGTTATGCCCCCTTTAAAAATTACATTTTTAAGGCCCTATGAAATGTTATATATTTTTTGTCAAATTCAGTTTTATTTTTTACCAAATTCTGTTTTCCATTATTTTCTAATGGTTTCATTAAATATTAATAATCAAAAGCATCTCTAATTAATTGATTTTATATAAAAGATATAATTTTTTTCTTTATTTTTTTCCAAAAATAATGTGTTTGTATGTACATTTTTCTGCGAAATAAATCCAGGTAAAAAAATGTTCTGGTAAATATTCCTTTAAAAATAATGTTTTAATCATAATTTTATTAGTAGTAGTAGACATTTAAATTTAAGTAACATTTCTGTCATGGTTTCTTTGTTAAAACAAGCTTTTATTTTGAAGGGTTGCTGTAAAAGCCTTTAGCTTTCTGTTTGTATATATGAGGATAGCTTTACTTAAAAGAAACAGTAAAATGCTCATGAAGTGACTCTCATGGTAACTCTAGAGATTATGTTCATGTACTCATATATTGAGGTGGCAAAGGCCAAAAACACAGTGAGCGTCACGTGCGCTTCAAGTATGAGTGTAGTCAACAAAACTGTGTGTCTGCACCATTCATTTACACAGAGACCTGCAGAACATGCAATATTCAAAAGGTATATGCGGCTTAATATTCAGACAATAGCCCATATCGCATTTTGAGTGTACTGACCTGCTCTTGATTTATCCATCCGAAATTATGCAAATTCCGTATCATTCCGCATTATACAGTAAATTCCGTTTTTATGACTGGATTCCACAATTCCGTCTGCGTTTTCCACATTGCGGAAATCATAGGGCCCTATAAACATTTCAAACAGCTGAATTCTAGATTATTAGATAACAGCAGTTTGTCACATGACCTCATCACATATTGCGTTATTGCAAATATCTTCTTGAAATTTTCTCCTAACATTTGGTATTCTGATGAAATAATGTGTTGAGAGTGAAAAATCCCAGTTGTTATTACTTCCCGTTAATTTCGCACACTGGAAATGGAAGGTCAGGTGAATTTTTGGGTGAACTAACCCTTTAAGCACATTGCAAGCACTATTTCAAACACAAGCAATAATACGTTTTTATTTATCCGTACTGGCAGAAGGCAGCACATTGGCATTGCTAATATCGGCTAATTGAGTTGCAGTGGTTTTTGTTTATCAGAGAGGGACTAAGTGGTGCGTCTGTTTGCATGATAATGAAAGACTCTCGTCTGTGAGAGAGGCCGTAAAGGAGGTCATTAGAGTGGCCCATCGCTGTTCAGTGTCTGACCCCTCCAGGAGCAAGCAAGTGTGACAGAAATGGCTCTTCAGGCTCTTGTCTTCAAGAGATGTGCTGGACCAAAGTGAATGGTTTTCACTCATGTCCTCCTCTCAGCTCTGAGACTCTGGTAAGATCTGCCCATGTGCCATTGTTGGAACTGAACTGCTGCTGGTTATTTCTGCACCTCAGCTGTAAAGTTGCATCTGAAGGGTTCAGTTTGTAAGATTTTGTTTTTACATTTAACGCTGTGGGTTGGAATCAGTGTCCAAAAATGTCACAAAAAGTAACTAAATACCTTAGATAGGCTATTAAAAATGGCCACAAATGCCCCGCATGGTGAATTCCTGCTTTAATGTTTTTAACAGTTTATGCATTTCACTTGTTCATTTTCATTGTTTCATTTTTATTGTTCTAGGCCTTTCTAGTTTAGTTTGATGCAGACACTGTAGTGATTATTCGCTGTCATAATGGCAAATATTGTTGATTGTTTTGCTAATAAGAAAAGTTTTTTTTTTTCATGGAAATGTGTATAAAACACTTCCAAAAATTTAAAAAAGACGGTATAAAGCTGTATAACCTAACACAAGGACAAAAAAGTATTGTATTTTTTTTGTGTGCCATTTTATCTTGTGCATTATTTACAGCTACTTTTGTATTTTATGTTTTTTGTATTTGATTTATAGATGTTCATAGATTTAGTTAAATTGAAGATAAAATTTTATTTAATTTTAAGATTAAATGTAAGATGAATTTGAGATAAATCTTCATATTTTCATAAATAAATAAATAAATAAAATACATTAATTCCAGGGGCAATTACTGAATATGGTTTTGTATACTGAATACTGAATACTTCCTTATACTGAATATGGTTACTTATTGATAAGTTTTTATGTCTGTGTGAACAAACTGTGTTTGTTGTGACACGGTTTAAGTTTCAGACCAGCAAAATAGACTTTTGTTCCAATTCTGGATATGAATTTTTCATAGTGAGAGAAAATTTACATTTTCATGAGCCAGTTTTGAACAAATCTTATGGGTTAATGTTAAAGTTAAGACATTAAAGTTAAATTCCACTGACCTATTCCCAAATTGTGAAAACAAACAAAACAAAAAATGTACTGACAGAAATGCACTTAACATGAATGTTTATGGGAAATGATTTGCCACAGATGCTGTCGATAGAGCTTCTCGTATATTCCTTTAATGTACACATTATAGAAGGCACTGCTGTGAAAGATATTGCCATGACTACAGGACGTATAATGTCACCACAAGTACATTTAGTTTACATTGATGTTCTGTCCAGGCACATGCGTTTTAAAGGGCTTACAGGAATTTGCATACTGCGTGGTGGTAAAAACTGTGGTGGACCTCATACATGGCTGTGGTTTCTCAGATGCACTAATGAGTGCATATCCAATGCTCTGTGAGTGTTTATGCGTGCAAGTATTACTTCACAGTTTCCATGCGGTATTGTGGTATATGTTTTTTTTTGGCAGTAGTCCATCCTCAATACAAGGGTGAAAGGCCGTGCAAGCTTCCGAG
>NW_015552843.1:2432668-2437407 GCF_001515605.1 Sinocyclocheilus anshuiensis | reverse complement strand
CTTCTGTCTCAATAATGACGATCATTGTTTGATAACGTGCTAATTTAAAGGAAAACCATCTAAACAATGAACAGTGTTGATGTATTGTGTGTGGGAAACAGCAGCCTTTTTGTTACGGAAAAGGTTTGTTCTGCCTTTTCCTTCCTGAAATGCAAGAGGCCAAGATCTCGCTCCTGTCATTGAATTAGTGTCAGTGTTTGGTTAAGGTCACCCTGTGTTGCAGGTGGCAAAATTATAATGTCTGTTTCCTGGCAAAGCATTTCATTGAGGGGGGAAAAGAGTCAGCGAACAGCTTGTTTCCTTTGTGGGGACATATGGACACATTCATGCTCTTCTACATCTAATAGCCTTTGGCTATTCTACTGTGTGTAACTCTATTCCCCTGTCCCTCTTACCAGCTGGACAGAAAAGACAGTCACAGTCTTCAGATATGTAAACTTCATCAGAGTGCTTACAATTAGTCAGTTTGCCTATAGATTATGGATCGATAGCTCTTCTTTTTATTGAGCTGAAATGAAACGCAGGATCATCTGATTAATGAAAGAGATTGAAGTCACAACAAAATTGCTTGTAAAGGTTGATGTGCAATATTTCATTAGCTCAGTGCCTCTTTGAATCGAAATGAATTAATTCATTTTTCATTTCGCACACATGCCCCCGGTTGCACCTGTCATCCTCTGCTGCTGACTTCACACTCTCTGTTGCCCAGAGAAACGGTAACCGTTGCCATGGAATCACAACGCAGCCTTGTAGTACTTGTTTATTTATGTGATTTTTTTTGACGTAAGCATGAGAGTGATGCAGGAAAAGGCCAGAGAAGGGCCAAATCAAGCCTAGGGAGGAAACTCTCAAACTCGTCAATGTGAATGAAGTGTGCCTTTTTTTCAATGTAACAATTTCACATATCCCAGCTTACAGAGACGGCTATATGTAACCCTACTATTAAAATAGTTTGTTGAGTGTCATGACCATACCAACAAAGCAACATTGACTCAACCAATGGCATGAGTTTGGGGGTGGGGTTTAGGAATCAAGTATTCATTATTTTTTAAAAATATTTAGAAATCTTTTCCATAAACTCCATCCATGTCGTGCAAACACTCCTTTTACTCTTCACACCCTTCGTTCTGTTTGTGTGGCGGTTTGGAGATTCACATCCTGTCTATAACTCCACCAGCCCCTCGGGCTGAGTCACATGGATGACCATTTTATGAATTACTGTGGATGGGCCATATGAGAGATTAAATTAGCACACGCCTGAGGGACGGGACCCTCGCATTGCCGCCAGGAACTGCAATGAACAACAGGACCACCATCATCACCACCCATATTACACTAAGTGTCAGTTACAAGTATGTTCAGGTCCCTTCTGGGAAATCTGACTAGCTAAACATAAACCATGTCATTCCAAACCTGTGTGACTTTTTTTCTGAAGAACTCAAAAGGAGATATTTTGACAAATGTTTAGACTGCTTTTGTCCATACAATGCAAGTCAGTGGGGTCCAAAACAATGTATAGACAATAAACACTTTCTTCAAAAATATCACTTTTGTTTTACAGAAAATAGAAAGTTGTTGAGGTTTGGAAAATGACAAAATTTTAATTTTTGGGTGAACTGTCCCTTTAAGTTGAATTGAGCATTTCTTGAGTGCAAGCATGTGATTTCACATGATGTTTACAGTTAAATGTGTTTGAGAGTTTCTACAAACAAACACTCTTAGGAGCATAAGCTGCCATCCTAAATGTCTTCCAGAGACACAGAAGTGTGACCGAGAGTTAGTCTGTCATTATCAGAAGGATGCCAGAAGGAGATACAGTGAGTGCTTCTCATTAGCGTACTTTTCGTCCTGTTATGTGGTAAAGGAAAAAGAGGCGTGATGGCCTGCATTTAAGGTCTCGTTCGCCTTTAAAATCCATGAGAGAGGGATGAAGGAGACTGGCGATGAGAGATTTTTCTGCCAAAACAATCGGCCCTATGCTGACGCACAAAATCACCTCACATTCTAATAAAAGAATCAAAGAAAAAGATGGAATGAAAAAAAACAACAATAGCAGAGCAGAGGTGGCAAAGGTGAAACCGCTCAGGATAGGTCTTTAGCTGTGTGCTGTTGCTGTGGGAGACCGTCGGAGACAATAGGTAGTGACAGGTAAATTAACAGACACTGCAATGGAGTGAGTCGAGCACACTGTTAGCAGATCGCCTCATTGCCGCTGCCGCCGCTGCTGATGAGAAGTGTTTTACAGAGCCAGAATTAGAAACAGTCAGTGAGTGGCAGACTGTCTTTCTCCAGGGGAGACTCTTCTAAAACTGTGCAAATCAGTGCTGAAGATATTTATAATTCTCTCTCAACCCTCTGCTTCTGTTTGTATCTGCTTCTCAGCAAGCTGAATGAAGATTATGGGTAATATGCCTGTCCACAGTTCAACAAATATACTGTTTACTCACAGAGTCGGTCTAAATGTGGATATATCAGTGGTTCTCAGGGAGCCGGGGCCCACTAGGGGCCTCAGCAAACTTTCAAGGGGGCTTCAAGATGACTGAAAAGTACTTCAATTATGTTAAAACAACAAAAAATCGGGATGTTTCTTATTTTAATTCACCGCCTCAACATTTTTTTTTTTTTAAGAATCAGTGTTCCCACTCATGGAAAAATCATGTAAATTAATAAAATATTATAACTCCATGTGCGATTTTATAATGAATATATATTTTACTGGGTAGAAATTGTTAGTACAAAATATATAAAAAAAAGTTTGCCCTTAATCCTTATCCAGTAAATAACGAAAAACTGGAAAGGTCATATTGTTGTTGATAATAAGGGCCCTGTATTCAAAATGTTGAGAAACAGCAGTTTATATGTATATACAGTGTAGGCTGAAGATTTGCAGTCCTCCACTGATTTTGATGATATAAATCATTACTTTGAGATTTGTGTTTGTGTAGAAGGCCTCCCGTCCTTACAGTTTTAGCACATAGTCTGCATGCACAGCAGGGTAAAGTGCTGTTAAGATCTCTTTGTAATGACTCTGAAAATGTGTCTATGACATTTCTGTTTATTCTCCCATCTCCAGTACACAGTGCAGTTTGTGGAGTTTGGCTTCACATGTGTGTGTTTGTCACTGAAGGTGAATGTTTAGTCTCTAGTCAGAGTTACAGGCAGAAGGAGGGTGTAAACCTACAGGAAGTGTTACAGCTTTGAAACATTAACATAAGTGTGGCAACCATACAAATCTGCTCCACCTTTATTTCACACCGCAGTGATTCCTTGTGTAAACACTTAACTTTTTTTCCCCTCTGTGTCGCTTTCTATTTTTGTAAATCAACAGGCTTTTCTCCAGAGAATAAGGCAGACTGCAGAAAACCAACAATGTCTCACTCCAGAGCAGGTCAAGGTAAAAAAAAAACATTAACACACACACAACATTTACATGCAGTATTATTATTTAGAAAATATACAGAGGTTCCAAAATATTTGGACACTTAAAATGTTACTGCATTAGATTAAAAAGTGTTATTTTTGGTGATTTAAAAAAAAAAAAGATCTCTTCCCTTCACACAGATCTTGTTTTCCAACATTGAGTTCATTTTGGAAGTCCATTATGAGTTTCTTTCCACTCTGGATGCCAGTTTGCAGCCTGAACCCCAAGCACACCATTCTCTTGGACATGTGTTCCTCAAGTTTGTGAGTCCATGAGATTGCATTTGAAATCATCTTTGAACTAGTGCTTTTCTGATTAGCAATTGATTTATTATGGTTTTTGGGCTTTTTAGTCATGCAAACCATCCCAGTGTGGGATCGTTCCCAGTATCCTAGATCTGTATGCGTTCACCTCCACCATTCTCTCAAAATACTATCAGCCCCGAGACTACCTGCCCTCCCTGTGGTCTTTCTAAAAATTGTATGAATATATAACCTGCCGGACACATGACCAGTAGTTCAATAAAAGTGTAGAAAATGCCGTTTCACTCACAATTCCAATTTTAGCAACAAATGTTCAGTTCAAACAAAAGAAAGAAATGTATTTAATGATGTTAGTTAGCAGCTCTAGGGGTTTAATAAAAGGTCTGTCTGCTCCACTTTATTTTGGATCTCAGTCCAAAATCACTGCATGACGCATTAAAGGGGTGTTTCATTGTGATTTCACTTTTTTAACATTAGTTAGTGTCTAATGTTGCTGTCTGAGCATAAACAATATCTGCAAAGTTACGAAGCTAAAAGTTCAATGCAAACGGAGATATCGTCTTTTAAAATTCTGGCTGGTTCATTGCGATTTCACTTTTTTAATGTTAGTGTGTAATGTTGCTGTTTGAGCATAAACAATATCTGCAAAGTTACGAAGCTGAAAGATCAATGCAAACGGAGATATCGTCTTTTAAAATTTTGGCAGTTTAATGCCTACAAAAATGGCTGGTAGTGACTACAACAAGTTACTTCCCGGGTTCGTGACATCACAAAACCAGATAAACCCCACCCTCGGCAAAAGGCAGCAAAGGGGGCGAGGCCATGCTGCGCTGCTTTAGAGAAGAGGAAGCGAAAACTAGAGGTGCACGTAAAAATCTATTCATATATGAATCGCGAATCTGTCTTCTAACGATTCTAATGGATTCACAGGTTTCAACATCAATGTTCTAAAGCAGCGGTTCTCAATCCTTTTCCTCGTATTCCCCTGCTCTGCACACGCTCTGCATCTCTCTCTCTCTCTCTCTCTCTCTCTCTCTCTCTCTCCCTCTCTTTCT
>NW_015552843.1:2412628-2432369 GCF_001515605.1 Sinocyclocheilus anshuiensis | reverse complement strand
GTGTGGAATAAAGGTAAATTATGTGAAAAATAATGCGTTTTTTAACAAACGAAGCATTAACACATGTTAGATTATACCCCATAAACACAATCAAGCCTAGAAAAAACCCAGTGAACCACCCCTTTAAGAAAACAATACACCTGATCCTTGATCCATTTTCAGTCAGTTGGTTTGTTACATTTTTCAGTTTCTGAAAGGCTTGATATGACATTATATGGGTTACTATTTTATTTTTATTAGAATTTTGGGGTATTAAAAAAACAAATAAATAAAATATTCAGATTTTTCACATGCATTACAGTTGCAAATTTATGGAAGCATTGGTAATGTTGTCTAAATAGCTGTCTACAATTCTAGCTTCTTTATCCATTTAAACAGTTCTGTATTAATTAAAATACTTTTCCCTCTCTGGAAATATGGTCATAATGATGATTTGTGATCTGAGCAGTGATTTAATTCATTTCTTAGTGTTGGCTGTCAGCCATGCATATTAATTCTGGCACTTTAACTCTTTCTATGGTTCTCACAAGAAGCCATTTTGGGTTTGGCATCTGTATGTGACCTTCGACCAAGTTCACTGAAACATTCTGAGGTTTTAACCTCAAACTGGAGTGAATTTCATCTTAATTGGACTCGGTGTATGTGTGTGTGCTTTTTGGATGAACGGTGCTATAAAGCATATGCCAGGACAGATGTTTGCCTCGTTCATGGATGAGGTTGTGTGATGCTGCCAAACTCTCTCATTACAGGTGCTGAGGTCTGGAGCCCTGAGGGCCCAACCAGAGTACTGACACACACACATTGCATACACATTAATGCAAATACCAGACCCTCTCTAGACATATACACAAACATATATAGAAAACACACAGCTCTTCATATAGACAACATGCACAGACAAATGAAGAGGGTGAAAGGAGAAGGAAAAGAGGAAAACACGCAACTGCTCTCCAACCACACAGTGCCTGTGGAATCCCAGTATCGCTTTCCTTCTCTGTCAGGATGCCTCAAGCACCCTCATCCGTCAGGATTCACAGCGTCCCCGTCAAGGTTACAGTGCCTACACAGACTGTTCCTGTGGAGCTCGGATAAATGACATCCTACCCTCACCACATGCATCTTTAATAAACTGTCATCTCAGCCCTGATTTGATCCAGATGAACAGTTCGTCTGGACTTTTTTTAGCCAGACCCAACAGACCCTATTTAATGTAATGTAATGTAATAAAACATTTTTTTTTTTACGAAGGTTTAGTTGGACCAGCATTTATTTATTTTTTTATTGGTCACTACATAATACTCAAACTCTCATCTGTGGTATTTGATAGTTTTTGATCATTTCAAAATAATAATAATTATAAAGAATGACTAGCTGTACAAACTTTTAAATGGTAATGCAGTAGAAATTTGTTTTTAATAGCTGCATGTTGGGATTAAACTTTAATTAAAAGCAACTCATCTTTAAGCTCTTAAAAGAGAACAGTGCACATCTTTAATCATTAAAGGTGTGCACTGCTCACTTTTAAATGTCTGAAGATGAGTTGCTTTTCTTTTTAGCTTATAACTTATAACCTATTTCCACCTAGCTTTGCACCCCACAGAGAAGGTGTGGCTTTCAGGCAAAACCTATGCACTTTGATTTCACTTCCTGTGTTGTTTCGAATAATGTAGTGCAAAATGACAGCGCCTTGTTGCTTCTCTAGCAGTTTCACTACCTGAAATCACCCCCCTATGTCACTTCGCAGCTCAGTATTTGAGAGAATGGTTAAAGGAAGAGGCATATTGAGCTATGTAAAATGTATTAAAATATTTATTATATGTTTAGTATTTCCCATATGAGCTGAGCTTAGGGCCTAGGACAAAAGTTTGTGGGTGGATCAGAGGGCCTGCCAGCCTGGGACAAAGTTTGTACCTGAACATGAGATTTATAAATTGGAATGTGCAAAAACAAACCTCCTAAGAGGGTCTTAACCCCACCAAAAAAAAAAAAAGATGAAGTTTGACTATCTAGTGTTTTGAAGTGTATTGACTCTTCTCTCTCCACTGCAGAGGGACCGTTTCTCTGTGTATGGCGAGTACTGTAGTAACCATGAGAAAGCACTCAGACTACTGATGGAGCTTAACAAGATCCCTCACGTACGGACTTTCCTGCTGGTAAGCACCTTTCCTTTTCAAAAAGTCCAGTCTTTTTTATTACATCATATTCTGATGAAGATCCCTACCACATCCTGTGACCGTGCTGGCACAGATAAGTTTCACATATGAAGCCCTGCAACAGATTTCATTAGTGATAAGATCAAATAAACATTAGTGGCTAGATCAGTTCGTCACAGGAAATAAATATATCTCCAAAATGTATTGAAGTGAAAGTGATACCCAAACTTATTTTACTGTACAAACCAGGATGTGAGAGTGTGCCTTTCAATGCTTTCTATGGAAAGCCACTGTATTCTCAACATGAATCAGTTTAATGGGATGTTGTGCAAATCCGATCATGTGTTTGTTTTTCCAGCACCTCATGTTGTTAGGAGGAAAGAAGAGCACAGATGTTCCTCTTGAGGGGTATCTCCTCTCTCCCATTCAGAGGATCTGTAAATACCCTTTGCTACTGAAGGTACAGCTTCCCTTTTTCCGCTATGGCTATTTTCAAGCAAGTGCATTATGAGTTGAATATTTCTTCCATATATACTACTTTGCAACATTCTGATAGCCATACATTAACAGTAGCTATGTGTATGACAGGACAAACAAACCTAAAACTAAACATAAAATGACATTTGCAACATTTTACTTCACTAATGTGACATTTCCAAATGAAAAAGACTTTGTTTTATCAGTTAGGATTTATTTTTTTTAAATGGGTGTTACTATTTAGATATTTAGCGATAAGTTAACATTATGCAGTTGCCTGTGTGTCCTTAATGATGTCAGAGGAAAGGAAATTTGTTTAAAAAAATGTCGAGCTGTTGGGGAACGGTGGTGTACATTTATAATTACTCTTTCTTGGGAGTAAGATCATGAACGCATTAAATGGGGTCAATTTTGATTTACTATTGATTTTAAACAGTCCTTTATAGCCCAGCATATCAGCAGATAGTTGATGTATAACTGTGTAACACAGGAATGTACCTGCTGTTTGTCCTTCAGGAACTTTTGAAGAGGACTTCTAAGAAGCATTCAGATTACCCCGCAGTAGAGGAGGCCCTGCAGGCCATGAAAGCCGTGTGCTGCAACATCAACGAGACCAAGCGACAGATGGAGAAACTAGAGGCTCTTGAGATATTACAGTCACACATAGAGGGCTGGGAGGTGAGTTAGATACATGATCGCTCATTGTCATAGATGATGCACTTTTTTTCTTTTCCTGGTTGATGGTTTTAAAGGAACAGAGCAGCACCAGTTAGTTTGGTTTAATGTTTCTTTAAAAAAACTCTTTGTTATAGGGAAGTTCCTCTTTGACAGTATGCTTTGTGTTTATGAGCATTTTTTAAGCGTAGCCTCGAAAGAATCACTGACGTGAACATGATCAGTGTCGCCTTGTGTCTGCTGATGACATTTTCTTAGGACAGGAAGAGGAAGTCTTAACACAAAGGGCCGTTGCTATGGAGATCTGTTAGTTTTGTGTGCCACCACAAACTCCCCTCCTCTCTCTCTTTGCTCGTCTTTCATTGCTTGTCTCTCCCCGCCTCCTTTTTTCCATCATCTTCTCTATGCCATAGTTACTTTGTCTCCATCCTCTCTTTCTCTCACTCTTTGTACCCTGTCCATTAACCCTCTTTATTGATTTATCCGATGCAGTACTGAGTGGTTGTACAAAGTGGGGCATTTTCTATAGCTGGCGTTGAGCCTTAAGTGTTGCTTAGATGGTTAAAATTTTCACCGTTTACTGCATACAGTGCATTCTTGCTCCTGTTGAGTTATTTTCTAGTCAAATCATGCCTCTGTGAACATTCAAGATTCCTGCAAAGCATGACAGGATGGGGATTATTTAACATATTTTAAAGTTTGTGGGTAGGAATAGTCTGCCCATAAAAAAATATAATTGTCATTATTTACTCAATCTGATGTTGTTCCAAATCCATATTGTTTTCTTTCTTCTGTAGAACACAAAAACAAGTTAATGTGGGCTGTCAAACTATAAAATGACAAGAATAAATGCAAAATGTACAAGAAAATGCAAAAGTTAAGTTTCATAACACTTCAGAAAACTTGGAATGTAGAATATAATGGAATTTGTGTCTTTGTTTTTTTTTTTTGTTTTTTTTTTTACATAAAGCTTGACATTCTAGGTATCCATTTACTTTCATTATATGAAAAAGAGCAGCAAGTACAATCCTGAACATTTCACAGAAGAAAGCAAATAATATGAGTTTGGAATGACAGAATTATTCCTTCAAGGTTTCAATTCTTCAGAGATCATGTATAGATAACATTAAACATTTAACACCACATAAAATGAGGGCTTAAACATCAGGCTTTATGTAACCCCAGATATAGAGTGTTTCAGGATGTGGGCTCTGATTGAAAACAAATGCATTAAGTTTCCATTTAGTCCAGAGTGTTTCACCTTTATAGGTAAATAGTGCAGAACAAGCGGGAAGCAGATTCCCATCTCTCTAATTGACCCGTCTGGGCACGCCATTGATTAAGCAGAGAAGATGGAGTCTGCTTATCAAACACACTCACACACGCACACACCTGCTGAGCATAGAAAATCACATCCTGTACAGAGTCAGCACGAACCGCAGTGTCAGAGTGGAATCAATTTTTAATGGTACTGGATATTGAACAGGACACAGTCTGTGTTACCAAAACCTGTCGGGCTTCCTCAGGCCCCTTAAAGAGAAAGGAGACGCTCTTATCTGAGGCACAGATGGAAGGTCTGGTTTAGTGACCAGATTGGAATTGTTTTAAATTAAATTTGACATTCTCACTGTCATAAAACACAAGGAGATTGCAAACGAAGGCAAATATAATGTCCACTTGTTGAAAAGATGGATGATCAAATAAACTGATGTATAAATCTTGGCAGCATCTTCATAATTTCTTTCAACTGCCGCTACATGAACATAGGCAGCTAATCACTTCTGAATAAAATATTTATCATGGAATGTTTATAGTAGAAACCCTTATACTGTTCTTTTTCATGGAACTTGTGAAGATGCATGTTTATCAAAATCAATACAAATATTCCTTTGTTTTGTTCTCCAGGGGACGAACTTGACTGATATATGCACTGAACTGTTACTCCAAGGCAACCTTTTGAAGATATCAGCTGGAAACATCCAGGAACGGGTCTTCTTCCTGTTTGACAACCTCCTAGTCTACGGCAAGAGGAAGTCCCGGTTAGGCCTTTAAGATGCTTTTGAGTTTTGTATTAATCTGGTCTGTAATATTGGTAACCTATCTGCATAAACATGCATAAACATGTTTTCTTGTAGATTACTGTTATCCCTAGTAAAACTTCACTGAAACAGCCATCAGAATCATGTGTAGAAACTAAACAATATTGGTCTCATTTTGTTCTCTCTTTAAAAACCCAGAGTGTCTGGGAAGAAATCCACCAAAAGGACAAAATCCATCAACGGGCCGCAGTACGTGTTCAGAGGCCGCATCAACACGGAGGTCATGGAGGTCGAGAATGTGGAAGACGGAACTGGTAGGTTTGAGTTTGTTAGTGCTTTTAAAGTGTTAGTGCTCTTAATGTGTTATGTATTTTCATGCTGCTTAAGAGTATTGAATTGTTAGCTTAGCAACATGCTAACTTCAAAGTCTATTCAAATCAGTTGAGTTTCCTGTGCAGCTAAGTAGGTTTTGAAACTATTGTGTTTGTATCCTGCCACACAAATATTAATGTTTTAAAGATTTTTAAGGTTTTTAAAAAAAGATTTCTGTTATGCTCTTCACTGCATTTATTTCCATCAAAAATACAGTAAAACGGTAATATTGTGAAATATTATTACAAAATAAAATAACTTTTTCCAATTTTAATGTTTAAAATTTTTATTTATTCTTGTTAAAAACTGATTTTTTTTATCAGTCATTACTCCAGTCCTTAGTGTCACATGATCCTTCAGAAATCATTCTAATATCCTGATTTGGTGCTCAAAAAACAGTTCTTATTATTGTAAGTGTTGAAAACAGCTGCACTGCTTAATACTTTTGTGGAAACCATGATATATTTTTTTCAGGATTCTTTAATGAATAGAAATTTCAAAAGAAATCGAAAGTAATAATAATAAAATTCTGATCATGTTAAAAAAATGTATAAAATAAATAATTAAATAAGCTAAACTTTTGAATGGTAGTGTACAGTACAAAGCAACATTTTCTTGGGATGTGTAAGGGAGTTTCCTGTATGATATCCTTTTTTTGTTCTATCTGATCACCATGTGATACTTATGAACATCACAAGAAACAAACCATTTAAAGGGAACTTCAGCTGATGCAGTAGAAATTAGCGCCTCTATGTCCTAAAGATAAGATCACGCAGGGCTTCTCAGAATCGAGCGCTTTGCATTTAGCACCTCTGTTGTGCTGACCGCCGAGAGGCCCTCGTCAACAGTGCCGTTTAGCTGTCGGGCCGAGCATGAAATTCAACTCTCAGGGGAAGCAACGGCTGCTCTTCTCACCTTTTGCTCTTAGTCTTTCACCACACCTTAAGTAGCAGGGTGGAAGTGCATCTTCTCTCTCTTTTTCTCTGAGCCACAAAGAAAAACATCCTTTCTGAAAAACAAGCCATAGGGCTGTCACAGTACCAGCCTACACCACACGTGCCTTCAGTTGATACGGCCAGTGTGAGACTGTGTTTTGTGTTTCAGTCTCTCAGTGTCATGTTTATCAGGGCTTGTGTCACATGACGCTCCACATCTGTGTAAATGCATCATTTAACTGGTGTGTTTTGCCTTATTGGATAAGGTTACAGATAAAATGACTTGCATGCTGGGGGTGAAGATTGAAGATAATTAGTTTGGAATTCAGATATTGGGCCTAATTACAGTTTTATGATTACAGTGTTGTTTCAAGGGAGATTTCAAGGCAGTTTAGTGATGAATAATGATTGGAAGGGGTAGGTGTTATGACCAAAACCTTATATCAAGCTATGAGTAATTTTATTTGCCAGTCATTTTAATTAATATTTTATGCTGCAATATCACGTAATATGGTATGTGATATATAAAATGTAGAAATACATTTATAATAATTTTATAAATATTAATTTAGTCTTATTTTAATATACCATTTGTATGTGAATTTCCAGAAAAATATACATATTATTAAATAAATAAACAGATAATAAATTCTATTTTATTTATAAATATTATTCATATTTTATATTATTATTTTAAATATTAAATATTTTACAAATTATCTTTTTTTTTTGAAACTGTAAACCAAAAGATAGGATTATTTATAGTAAATTAATAACAATAAAATACTGACTTTACTGCAAAAGCAGCACCATAATATGTAATGGTCATAATATGTATGTAATATGTCTTGAGTGGAAAAAACAAATGATTCAAAATAGTAAAAGTAATAAAATGTATAGTTCTGACTCTAAATTTTGATTAGATCAGTCACATTTGAAGCAGTAATAAAATGGCACATCATTTGTGGCAACAGGAAAAAAAGTGCGGCAACCTTAAACAACTCATTTTTATATTTTCACATTACTCCATGTTTCTTCATCGCTCTCACATGCAAAGCATGGCAATCTGATCTGCTTGTTTTGACTGAGCTATTGTTTTAATTGGAAAACAATCAGATAATGCTTAGGTGGCGTTTATTACTGAACCAGACTTGTGTGCCAAATAAGATTACCCATAAATTCTTTCCAGTTTTATATGAGCTAAAAGCCTTTGTCAAATCCTCTCAGTGCTCTGAAATCTATTTATACTACCTCAACATTAACCACTGCTCATTACCTATTCCATACCTCATTCATTTCTCCATATAATTCACCTGCTGTCAGGTCTGGGATAATAAAGGACCATGAGTAACAGTCTGAACCCCTCAGTCACACACATGCTCTCTTGTCAGGCTTTGGTTTAATGGTGGGAGAGAAGTGCCATGTGCCGAAATGCACCTTTAATTATTTCTCACACTAATAGGATAGTTTAACCTTTTTACATTATTAACGCTTCTAGATTGTTGAAGAAAATCTTATCTTATTATCTGTGTCAGCATTTGTGTTTGGGTCAGTAACTCATTTAGTTATGGTTAGAGGGAACCTTTTTAACCTTGGTAATGAGCTGACAAAATGATATCTTAGCGGAAATGAAATCTCCACATTTTTTAAGGTTATTTTGAAGGCGCAAACAATTTTGACAAATGATCTGATCTGATTTAGTTGTTTGCATGCCATATAAGTAATAGTTGTGTTGTATATAATGTTTGTGTGATCTAGTTCTCAATTGGTGTACTCGTGTTATTAGCGTTGATGGATATTGTTTAACCTGTTTTGTCTTTTTCGTGTTCTTTTACTTTGTCTTTCTAGCGGACTATCACAGTAACAACTACACAGTGACCAATGGCTGGAAGATTCACAACACGGCCAAAAACAAGTGGTTTGTGTGCATGGCCAAGAACGCTGAGGATAAACAGAAATGGCTAGACGCCATTTTAAAGGAACGTGAACAGAGAGAGAGTGAGTAATTTTTTCTTTGGTTTATAATGATGGAGTATGCAACATATGAGCATGAAATAACAGTTAAATGTAAAAAAGATTTAAACCGTTATAACTCATACTAAATTTTTTTGAATCAAACCAAATCATTAAAAAATTTCTGATGGCATGATGACTGGTTTTACAATTTAACATGTTAATTTAGTAAATATTTATTGTGTAAAATTGGTAAAAAATAAATGCAATTACATTTAAATGATCGTATAATAGTTATTTCGAAAGTGATTTGAAATTATTTTAAAAAGAATTTATCAATAGCCAGTCCTAGTCACAACATTTACTAAATAATCATACTTGTCAAAGCAAATATTTTTACATCTATTGAATAGGAATGAACCCATTTCCACTGTGCTTTGTATTTTAGCATCCTGCATTTTGCTATAACTAGTATGTTTTTATGTGGATTTTTTTCTTTTTGTTCTGTTGTGATATGAAACACCTGTCCTCTGCTGGGACACCTGTTCTTGTTATATCTGCTTTTGAGGCTTGTGTTTTACTACAGGATTGTTCTGATTGTTAGGTCACATGAGCATAGCAGTAAAACCACAAATATACCACAGAGCCCTTTCTGACCGCAGCTCTTATGTTTCAGCATGAAGTATTAGTCTGTAGGATCGGTTACCAGTGTCCAAGGCAAAGTCCTCAGCCAGAGTATTGTAATGCGGTGTGAGTTGGCGGTAGAGCGAGACATCACTTTAATGCTGCATTGCCAGATGAAAGCAGAAGTTTTATGGAGCATATCAGGTTTCCAGCGTTTGAAATCGGAGCCCATTTTAACAGGTGCCACATCAGTCACACCTCTCTGACCGTCCAGATCTTTAGCCAGCACCCCCTTCGTTCCTCTGTACAAGTCAAAGACATCAAAGGCTCCAATTTAGGAATTCTGGTCATCTGGAGTGTAAGATCAGAAAGATATTTCATTCAAACGCAAATCTGAATAACGCATTACAAATGCATGGTCTGCTTAAAAGATACCTTTAAATAATTAACTAACAATGTTTTAATAATTATTAGTAATTTTTAAATAATTGTAAAAAAATATATATATTTAAAAATGCATGTTAAATGGTAATATTTTTTATTTAAAATAAAATTTATTTATTTATTGTGAAGAATGTGGGTGAACATTCGCTGAATTTATACCTACGTTCATCCATTTCGTGTTGGTGTGCACTGTTTGAAATCAGCAGTTCAAAATAAGCAAGAAAAAAAAAATCTAGATTTAGGGTTTGAAATGAAGACATGCTCATTTCTAAAATTGCCATTCAGCATCAGACCTACAGATACCAAGGTGGAAATTACGCTTCAGCAGGGTTATTTCTGAGGAGCCATTTTTAATGATGCATTGCTTCTTTGCCGAGACTTGATTGAATTGGAGCCTCGTACAGCTGCCACGAACACCTTCTCAAAAAACTCTTTGTGAGCGAGAGCTGCAGCTGCCGGTGGCTTCCCTCTCTCCGGGGTCTCAGACACAGTAAAGAGCTCTGAATGAGAGCCATGCCAGCTGCCGCCACATCTGAGCACGTCCCACCTCCTGCATCAGCTGCAATCCCATTGATAGTCTCTCTTTAACACCACCTTTTGTATGGTAAAAACGTGAATGTTTTTTTTGACTGAAGGATTCTTTGCATTAGTCGACATACAAACAGCCTCGGACGACTTAAGTGTTTTTTTTTTTAGCCAACCTACTTTGTGCAAAGCTCCTGTTTCCGTTGCAGCTTGACTCTGGCTGCGTTGCTAATATAAACAAGGCTGTTTTCAGCTGCATTGCACTATTGCACAGTTTTTAATATGCAGTGGTGTTGTTTTCAGGTCTTTTCAGGAAACTGCAAACATTTTGGTAGAGGTCTTTATCTGCATCTGTAGCTGTATCTATTCTCACCTTATTAACCACATCATGCCACTCAAACAGAAGTGCAGCAAGAGAATGATTATGAGTAGTTTTTGGGTTGACCTGCCTTGAGTTATATGTGATAAGCAGTAACAGTTTAATGTCTTTTTTAAAGACTGGCTAATGCTACTTTTTATTATTTGATGATGGAATTTGACGAATAGAATTAACGGTTTAATTTTGTGTGTGGTGTGTGACTTGTATGTAGAATGCTGATACCGATTTTGTGAGTCTTAGCCCTTCAACCACCAAAATACCTCAAATAGCAACATGCATGTGCATGTGTGAACAGAAACACTTGCAAACCCGTGTCTTATAATAAAATCAGTTAAACCAGTGTTTCCTCTCAGCCTCACCTAAACATTAACTGACACAGCAACACGCACACTGATTTAGTGAAACAGCTAGTAAGTGACGCTCGAGGAGTAAACTGTAATTATACAACAGAAGTCTAAAGTGGTTTCTTTTACATTCAGACCAGTTCAGTTCCTTCCACAAATTTGCTATTAAAAAATATTTCTCCCCCCCTCAAGACCACTTATGTTTGCCAAATATGACTTATGATTTTCTATGAAAAATTGCACACATCTGACTTGGGTTGCAGGTGCAGCAAACTGAGATAAAAAATAAATTCCTGTACATTTGGATTTATTCATGAAATAACTTTTACAAAATCATTCATAAATTATTATTTTTTAAGAATTAACATTGTGACAGCATTTACAATAATTACAAAATAATACAATTAAACAATTTATTTAAACAATTTGCATGTCCCATGCTCCTAAATATTTTTTAATTTGTATAAATGTTTTATTCACCAAAAATACAGTTATACAATTATACAATTTAATTAAACAATTTGCTTGTTTCATGAATGAAGCAAATTGTTATTATTGCTCTTGGATGTGTATTTCTTAATTTGTATTAATATTGTTTTAACAAAAAATACTCCAAAATTTTTTTTATTATATATATATTTTTTCATGTGTATAACTGTTCTAAAAAATGTAAACTATCTCAAAACATTTGAATGTTTTTTTATTTTTTATATTTTTAATGACATTAAATTGCTGATTTTTTCACTTTTATTAGGAGTTCTTGACTTTTTTTTCTCATATTTATTGTCAGGTTTGAAGCTTGGGATGGAACGTGATGCCTACGTCATGATCGCAGAGAAGGGAGAGAAGCTCTACCATATGATGATGACCAAGAGCCGCCACCTCATCAAAGACCGCCGCAGGAAACTCACCATTGTACCCAAGTGCTTCTTGGGAAAGTAAGTTTGAGCATGATGTAATGCATTTTAGAGATTCTCATTTACAGAGGGGTTCACCTTATGACTGGTCAGTTCCCATGCCAGTGATTGGCTCCCTCTGTGCTGAGTGCAGCACCTTCCCTCGGCTGCTTTTACACCGTCTGACTGTCTCCTGAATGTCTTGCAAGTCATCCTAATCCAAGAGGCCCCTGCATGAATGAAAATGCATGCACACACACATACACACACTCACTTAGCTCTTGTAAATGCTTTCCCAAGCTCACTGCCAAGCACCCCATTGGACACAGACATTCCCAGCAAAAAAGCCTTCATTAAAGAGAAATCTGCATTCAGTCTCTCTCTTTTTTTCTCTCTGTATCTTTCTTCATTTTTCCCTCTCTCTTTCTTTCTATCGCTTGCTCACCCAGTCTTTCAACACCATGAATGAACAATGAGTGCTATGTACGCCATTAAACTTCCAAATACAGTGTGTGTGTTTGAGAGTTGAGAGGAGAGATTCCTCACACCAATTAAAATTCCCTTTTCGCACTGCACTAGTAGATAAGGGAAAAACACTGTGGTCCATTTAAAGCTATTATATTGATGCAATCTAATTTAAATGGCCACAAAAATTCACAAGTTCAGATATGAGCCTCATTAAATTGATTCATAAATCTGCAGGGCCTTTCCGCGGTGCAGTGTTGGGAGCCAGTAACTCAAAGTAGCAAATGCTGCTAACTTTATCTACATTTTCAGCAGCGTGAGTAGCTTAGGTGTAGCTTTTAGCTACAGTGAATAACAATATTGTGCAACAAAATGCAGTTTTTTTTTTTTAAGATAATGGACATAAACTTACTATCCTAAACTGTTCTCACAATTGCGAAGTCACTTCATTTTAGTGAATTTCAGTTGGAGAAAAGAAGAAAGGATTCGAAGAAATCACTGAATCATTTTTAAACTCATTTATTCATTAACTCATTCATAATTTTTATTATTATTTTGTAGTTAGATGCTGCTGTTCCATTTTTCCAGTTCTAGACCTAGTTTTATTTAGTATTATAGTATTTAATTTAAAACTATATATTTCAGTTTACACAGTTTGACTCTGATTGAGATCCTCACTGGTTTTGAGGCAGATTAATGACTGCTGATTCAGTCATTAATCAGTAAAAAAAAAAAAAAAGGTTAACTTGATTAGTTCAAATACAGTTAAGTAGAAGTAGCACTTCCGCTGAAGTGGCTTAATAGCAAACTGTCGCTGGCCTCACGGCCTCAGCTGTGCTGTTGTTCTCCTGTCAACACCTGACTGGAGGAATTTCGCACTGCTCCCTTAGAACACAATTATTAGTGCGTTTCAGCCTCGGTGGTCCAGGTGAAAGCAGCTGTGATTGGCTCTGTTGTTCGCTGGCTTGCGCATCCATCTCAGAATAGAACACAATCCGACTCCTTCCAGGAACAGCCGAGCAGTTCAGCTGTTAATATGGACAAGCGCTCTGCTACTGCTCAGACAGTAGCACTGCTCATGTTCTGACCATATAACCATGATAATCCTGCCATTGTTGCATAACACTTGAAAGGATATAAAAAATGGCTGTTTAGATGAAGGTGAATGATGAGTGAAAAATCCACCCACAAGAAAAACATTTAAAAAACATTGGTAACGCATAACTAAAAGTTCATCCATTCAGAACAGCAGGCCCACTGCTTAAGATTTTTTTTTTTTTGCAGTTCAAATAACAGTTTTCTACGGAAGAGTTAATAGTGCTTTTATACATATGCAAGCTTTACATTTCTGTCTTGCATTTCTGAACTCTACGTGTATTTCCTTAAACATTTATATTATTATTATACATTTCATTCATTTTTAATTTTTTACAAACTAAGAGCCACATTCAAATTATTTGCTGTGGTAATCAAGCTTCACTTGTATTCAGTAAACTAATATCTCATTATATCCTTGTCTGTCACATTCACACACACATACATACATCAGACAGATATAGATAAAAGCTTAAGAAATTCTCACACACATCTACGGCATGTGAGAGGGCTCTGTGTGCATTAGCTGTGGAGAATATTAAGGAGTTACATAAACACTAATTAATTCACCCCAGGGACGCCCACCTCCACCCCTTCCCTTTCCTGCCAATCTGAATTAGAGACTTATGTAATCACAGCAGACTCACTGTCTGTTTCATTTCACTGCTCTCTTTCATGGGCCTGACTGCCCTCTCCTCTGTGAACTTCCTCTGCAGAGCTGCACATAAAGGCCTTGTAAGCAGTCCGTAAGATCTACGTAAGCCACATCATAAACTTCTATTGTTTGGATTTTGTGTGAAGGGCTAGATTATGTGATTACTACCCGCTTATTGATATAAACAGTTTGACAGTTTTTTTATTAGTGGTCAATGCAGCTGCTGAAACGCATCTGTAATTGGTTAATATTCTTTTCTTTTGTGGTAGCATTATTTTTATGCTTAAAACCTTTTTGTGTTTAGGAGATTGTACTCGCCACATACTTGACACAGTAGTCTCAAATCACACACACTCAATCAACATGATCTACAATATTATGCACAATTGTGCTAATTTTCTCACATATATTGTTGTTGGTAGTACTGTTGAGTTGCATAGACAAGTAAAAGTGGTATTAGCTAGTATTGTCATCGCTGTCAAGTGTTTGATGGTGAAGGGTAAAGATTTATCAAGGTTAAGTATTTTAAAAGAGTTCATTAAGTTGTGCATGTCGTCAGCTGATTTGGAGGAGATATGGAGGGCAGATCAGTTGAGTAGTCAGGTGAGATATGAATGGAGAATCTGGTCGTCTTACTGTACTGGGTGGATGTGGGGCGCCTTTGGCACCCGCATCTTCTCTTCTCCTCCTGCTCCATCTGTTAACCCATCCTTTCATCCGACCCCTCTACCCTCACTGCTGTCATTCAACATTTGAAGGACGGACACACACACACACACACACACACACACACACCCCCCACCCCCTTCTCAGTTCTCACATTTCCTTTAAGGCATCATAACGGTTTACACATTGCTTATTTCTGTCACTGGATCTAATGGGATTCACAGTTTCTCATGCAGCAGTCATGCACATTTCAGGCATGAAGTCACACACATGCAATCACACACAACATTAGATTCACCACTAAACCACCTCACACATGTAATTGCTGAAATTTCTCCCTAGCCCTCATCAGAACCCATTTATAATTGAATTACTCCTCTTGAAAATGTATTTTGGCAGTTGATCAGACTAGCTAGCATATACAGTATACTAGCTACAGAAGTGTGTGTGTGTGTGTATATAATACTATATTTTATGAAGAGTTTATTTGCAAAAACAGATAACTCTTTTTTTTTTTTTTTTTCATTTTCAAAAATTTTATTTTACTATGTTGTTATGTTTTTACTGTGTTTTATTGTTAGTTAGCTGTATTTTTTAGTTATTTTTAAATTAATCAAAATAACCCAACTGCAGTTTGTTTGAGATTAATTGTACAATTAAATGCACAATGAAAAAACATGATTTATTAAAGTTATCTGCTTTTGCAAATGAACTCTTCATATTATTTTATTAATATGCATATGTATATTAACATTATATTATATTTATTATATTATATTATTATAAACAAAACTAAGATCTAATTAGATACTGAATATTAACAAAATGCTTATCAAATTAGTTTATATTTAATATATTTTTTTATATATCTGAAATATTTCATAAATAAACATAATTTATTAATTTAAATTAAATTTATTTAAGTTTTTGGTTGAAGTGATTTCCTGAAACTAAAGCAATATGTGAACCCTACTTGTGATGTTTGAACTTTTAAGTCCTTAAGAGGTTGGAATGCAGCTTGATATCATCATGATTTGTGTTCTTGGTGAACTTTTTACCAGTCTTGACCAGTCACTCTGGAGGATTGAGGGAATCCAAGTTCCCAAGTACCTTTGACTAGGGTTTCATAAATCCTTCCTTTATCATGCGTGCAGCATTGTGTTATGTGCAGACTGACACAGCTGTTGTCTCTGTGTGTCCTCAGTGAGTTTGTCTCATGGCTTTTGGAGAGTGGAGAGATCAGTAAGTCTGAGGAGGGAATCAACCTGGGTCAAGCTCTCCTGGAAAACGGCATCATCCATCATGGTAAGAGAAGGTTCTCCCTTGAAGAAAATTGTGTTGTTACCTTGATTTTGTTGGACATGGACCATGGTATTCCAGTAGTATCATTTTTAATTACTTTAGGGTACTATGTAAATGTGAATATAGTACTATGGTATTCAAATACCATAGTTATAATATCTTATCTTAGGATGTGCAAAACCTACATATTTTCAGAATCCACCAGTTGGTGGGTTCCATGAACATCTGTTGACATAATGGAAGCTCTATATCAATTGGCTATAAATAGCTAAATTTATACATAAACAAGACTAATGATTAGTCAAGATAATGACTAGTCAACCATTGTGACCCATCACTGTAAACTAATTACTAATTGTAATCACTGTTACTTCATACAAATCTATTATTCTTTTTCTCTCTCAGTGTCTTCTCTCTTTTTCTGTCCTTTTTTTCTTTCAACCTCCTCTCAGCTCCAATATATTTCATCATGTTTTTGAGTGTTGCTTGGTTTCACCACCAAAATGCAACTGCTGTCTGTTCTGTTTTTTGATACGGTCTTGCCAAATTAAATCCCAATCCATTAACTGTTTATACAAATGTTGGACTGTTAAAAATCACCATTTGATGAATTTACACTCTACAAATCTGGCAAATATCCTTGTTGGCCGGCACTCACTGAAATCCCCTACAGATGATCGGCAGTCTGGATAGTAACATGACATGAAATGCTGGTAGAGAACAGCATTATTCTGAATTATTCAAGAGGTGCAGTGCTCTGAGATCCTGAGATTTGGGGAGCATCATACCTCTATTTTACAGCCAGGGGATTGACACACAGTGAAAACTGACAAACACCAGAAGGGATTGGAGTGATGAATTCAAGTATAAGGGCTCAGGCGCTCGATCAATAATATGGTGGCAGCATTCAAGGAGAGGTCAAAAAGGCTTTTGTGGAGTGATGGCATTCACACACTTCAATTAATCACAGACCTTCACATACATGTTTATCAGCCCGAGTCCGGGAGCAGCAAAGTTAGAGAAACCAATAGATCACAAGCTCAATTCCAACTCATGGTGCTGTGTTATGTTAGAGGTGAAGTTTACTGTTTAGGCAAAACATAACCAACATTTAACTGTATCTATGTGTGTTTTTTCCACCGTAGTGTCAGACAAGCATCAGTTCAAGAACGAGCAAGTGTTGTATCGCTTTCGGTATGATGACGGCACTTATAAAGCCAGGAGTGAAATGGAGGACATCATCTCAAAGGTATTTCCCCTAGAATACTTGCTAAAATGATAGCTCATGTACAAATGATACATGAGAAAAGATAAATATCTTTTTTCTGCGATGAGCTCAGCAAAAGAATGAATCCAAGGCAGACAAGATGAGAGAAATGTAATTAGAAATTAGCTTAAAATTCATTAAATTCTGAAAAGTAACTTTAAAAAATTGCATTGCATTATACGTATTACTCAGTATGTGTTAGTGCTGTGCTAACATCAAACTCTACTGGAATCAATTTAGAGTCAAGTTTCTCATGCACTGTTTGTGCTAATGTGGAAAAATTGTTTGTGTAGGCAGCTCACTAGGTTTGGTCCATTTTAACTAGTCAGTTTACAGATTTAAATCAACAGAATCTTGAGTGCCTATGATCTCGATAAATAAAGACTACAAAATGGTCCACTTAAGAATTGTTGTCAACAACTCAGTCAAGCAGTGATTTCAACAGTAAATGAAATGAAGAAAGCGATGCAGCTGTTGGTGCAAATGCTTTATATGAGTGTATGTGTGTCCGACAGGGAGTGAGACTTTACTGTCGTCTCCACAGCCTCTTCACACCTGTTATTAAGTAAGTGACACATGTTCTATGACATACTTCACACTCCAAACAAATGACAAAACCCTTACTCAATTCACACTGTTATTAAAGCGTTATGATTTGTATTTAATTTTCTGACAATATGTGTTGTTAACACCCTTTTCTTGCACGTGGTCAGTAGCATTGCCATTTATTTATTGTCTCTTTTAGAATAAAATCCAGGTTATAGTTAAACATCTTTTGACCGCAAATACAAATTATTTTTAATAAACAACAGTTTAATTTCAACTGCAGTAAAACGTGTCCGTTTGTACTTCATAGATTCACCTTGCTTTTGCCTTTTAGTCCTTTAAGAGCCTTTCTGCTGTTATCCTGCAGAGAAAGAGACAGCAGACATCCCTGAGTGTCGTATTTCACATTGTAGACACGCCCACTTGTTCCACTGACCGTTGACTACAGAAAGCACAGTACATCTCTATCCTTTTTAGCATTTGAACCTGCTCTCCCTCTGGTCCTGTGAGGGAGGAATGACCTTACCTTTGCATCTTTTGAAAAACAGTCATATTCTCCTTCATTCAAAAGCGACAAGACAGTAACGTTTAATATTTATGATAGCGAACACGAATGACCTCTCCTTTTACTGTGAATATATAGACCCCTTTGTGTGTGTGTGTGTGTGTGTGTGTGTGTGTGTGTGTGTGAGGACTGCAGGGTCATATTGCTTTTCTGTCACCATTCACCTTTGATATCTAACATAATGAGCGAGGAGAGGCCATTGAACTGCAGTTGGGACCAAGTCTGGTCTCAGATCCACAAATTAACACAGAACGTGTTAGTTACTTGCCCTTTAGCAGATACCTTTTATCTTTTTAAGCGACTTACAGTCCAGGTCACTAATTACTCTACACTAATTGCAAGGACAGACCACCCTGGAGCAATCTGGGACCTAGTGGTAATAAAAGATCTCAGTTGATAGAAGATATTTTCAGATCATTGATCTCCATTAGCTGGGCTTAAACCCACCTTTGCCACTAAATCGTTCAGTACCCGCTTCAACACAATCACTGAATTGTGACATTTCCATTATTATATCAATTATATTAAAAGTATAAAAGGCCTAATTTGGGTTTTTCCAGTGGTATATTTTGTTAGAAATGCCCTGCTCTTGCTTTCTCTTGTAGTCAGATGTCAGATGTTGTTTATGTTAATGTCTGGACAGTTGTGAACCTTTTTAAACTCTTCTTTATATACAGAGACAGAGATCATCATTTGAAAACCTTCAAATCTGTCATACCAGCTAGCAAACTGGTGGAATGGCTTGTGTCCCAGGTAATATGAGGAAGGACACACACACATACCACTTTATTGCATAAACATGCACACACAAACACACTCTTTTGTTTGCTTTCAGCTCATTGTTTTTGGGTTTCTGTACACAATTAATATCCTATTTCTGGACTAATTTAATGCCTACTTATTTACAGTTTAATGTTCACAGCTGCTTCATTCTGTAATTTCATTCCAAACACAGAAGTCATTTAACATGATTTTCCTTCTTCAGGGTGACAGCACAACCCGTGAAGATGCAGTGACCCTTGGTGTCGGACTCTGCAATGCTGGTTTCATGCACCACGGTCAGTCTCTATGTCCACATATTGTTCTTGACAGTCTTCATATAAAATCATGATGAGGTTTTGGGTCAGTTACTGTTATAATGTTAGCAGATTTGCCAATAACTGCTATGTCTGGACTAGGGCTGAACGATTTTGGAAAATAATCTAATTGCTATTTCTTTTTTACCAATATTGCGATTGCAATTTAATATGCAATTATTTTTTAAAGCTCTTTATGTTCTGTATTATTCAACAAAGACAAGCTATAAATCATTGTATAGTATGACCAACACACTATTATAGATAGATTAAACATAAATGTTCTTT
>NW_015552843.1:2395149-2411476 GCF_001515605.1 Sinocyclocheilus anshuiensis | reverse complement strand
AGCGTCACACCACGTGAAAGTGAATCCTGAGCGGTGAACTAATTTTCGGCAGCCGGAATTTCAGTGCATTTCTAATTATTGGCGACATCAGAAGTGGATATTATATAATAGCTGCTTTTATGAACATTTGAGCGATTTAAAAATATTTAAAACAATTATTTTTTAAGCAATTGAAAAATCGCGTTTTCTCATATCGCGATATTATCGCAAATGCAATTAATCGTTCAGCCCTAGTCTGGACACTTAAAATGAGTTTTAAAGAGTTTCATAAAATACTTTGTTACCCAAATTTTATATTGAAAAATTATTTCTCCATTCAAAACGTGAGGATTTATGAATTACTCTACTTCTGGTGGTTGAAGTCAGCATGAAATGAAATTTGACTGAAATTCATCATATATTTTATTGATTATTACATTCATGCATGTTAAATTATTTTAAATTTTTTAACCTTATAATTTTTCAGCTAAATGTCATAACGCAATCTTTCTGAGACAATAGACTTTTCTCTGGTGACATGTGTCATTTTCTCCAGTCATTTAGTTCACTTAAACCCTGAACCTTTCTTATAATCTATTGCGAGCTCTGTCTCCATCCAATCAATAACTGTTGGATTGAACCAAGTCCCTGCTCTAAATTTTTCTTTTCGTTTATCCATTTCACTCAGGATATAAAAGATGTCGCTACTTGCATTTCATTGCGATTTTAAAGTTCAAATGTATAGTTTCTGTGCTCTAGTGACATCAGATGGAATTGCAAAAAGTAAATTGAAGATGTTACACGTGTCGTCTTTAAATAAACTTCAGATTTTGCCATTTCGTGGCCTTTTCTGTTTGCCATTACAACACATGTGGTGTCCAGAGCAAAGCTTTGAAGCGTGTTTGTGTTTGAGAAAGAGTGAAAGCGTTTTGACTTGTGCCTGCACTAGAGCAGCCTTGTATAATGCGACAATAATTAATCTTGCAGTTGTGTAGTGTTTTTAAAAAGCAATAAGCCCCAAGAAGCTATGGTTTACAGTGATTTTGAACAGCTAAGCAACACATAGATGCAGTGGTGCAGTAGTACTGATGTAACAAAATCAAAAGTTTGTTTGTATAGTACTTTACATTTTCGAAGGCGAGTCAACCGATCATAATCAAGGGCTGGAACTATTTGTTTTATAATGCTTATTTAACAGTGTTATCTTTTTTCTCTCTAAATTAATTGATCAGTGCATTAAGTGCAGCACAGTTTTACAGTGTGGTGTTTTACAGTTATGGCTTTTTAACATCACACTCTGAATGTGTCTGCCAGAGGTCTAGTTTGTTAGTATGAGAGACAGAGAGTAAAATGAAGAGAGATGAGTGTGTTTTAGATGTAAACAGCTGTTGCAAAAACATCTGGGGCCTCTGATGGAACAGAAATAGTCACAATATTGGAAAAGAACATTTTCTGATGAGATACACATGCTCATAGACACAAGCCTCCTGTTATAGAAGTGTTTTGCAGCCATGTCGGATCTCAACTTCCAAAACAGTCCACAACAATATTTTGCTTGGAATTTACAGATAGAACAGCCTGTCTCTACAAAGTTCCTGAAAACACACACACACACACACTCACTGTCACCGTCTCTTCCTGAGAGGGAAAAACAGCACACTCACACACGCCAGACCTCCCATTAAATCCTCTGCCTTCATCCTTCGCCTCAGATTTGCCCAAACATCAATCCCACAGGCATCATGAGTTGTTTTGCCGGAAATTGAAGGGTGATGCAATCGGCCCATTTCACACTGTCAAATCATTTTGTCATCAGCAGATATGATCAGCACTGAGTGTTTTGTCTGACCTGTTTATAAAAGTGTGAAACAGTTTTTTAATTCAATTTCAGTTGAATTCAATTCAAACTTTGCCTTGCAGTTCTGGAGAAAAGCGAATTTAAGGACGAGTCACAGTTTTTCCGCTTCTACGCCGATGAGGAGACGGAGGGTACGAGCTCAAAGAGTAAACAGCTTCGCAGTGACTTCAAACTCATCGAGAACATCCTTGCCAAATCCTTAGTGGTGAGATACACAGACACGCACACAGCATGGGTTTCTCCCCCGGGGAGAGCAGTGTTGAGGGATAACTAGCAATGCTACTAACTTAACCACATTTTTCAGTAGCGTGACAGTAGCTGAACTTATTTCGAAATGCTGTAGCTTTTGTAATAACACGAGCATAGTTGTTCATATGTTGCTTTATAGCTCAAGTGACCTAGGGCATTGAAATGATCAAAGCTTCTTTCCTGTCATTTCTCTCAAATGTAGCTTTGATTAGTTTGATTTATTCAGTTTGTTTAGACTGTTCATGTAAATCAAATGGTTAAAAAATTATTCACTGATTCACGTGAGTACAATTGTGGTATTTTATGTCATCTTTTTGTTTTGTTGAGAAATGATAGTGATCCTAATTGATTGCTAGTTGAGATCCTGTTCTCATAGTAAAATTAAGTTTGACCTTTTAAATTATGTGTAGCTTGACAAGATACAGGAGATATCAGATTTAGATCATTCTCTGTTTGACAAACTGCCCCCAGTATCAACAATACTAACATAAAAGGAAAGAGAAAACCCAATCATTTTATGTTGAAAGTAACACATTAACAAAACACACCCCTATATTTATATGCACATACTCATGCTACTACACACACTCAAGCACAACCATCAGCCATGCATTGATTGACAATTAAGACCCTCCTCATCCATCAGTAATTACCCTGACCTTTACAAACTACTCTTTCATCCCTTATAGACTGACAGATTCCTCCTCCAGATCATGAAAATCTTGCACTCTGTCCTCTCTGTTCAGATGCTAAGAGCTTTCAGACGCCCTCTCAGACGTCAGGACCTTACGCCACTGCAGATTTTCAGAGACAATACGGGTTGATGGATAGAAATAAAACATTGGAAGGCATTTAGAGGGCTGGTAAACATGTTCTGCTTTAGCTCTTAGATAATAAAAGCACATAAAAGTCCATCTCGTGTGTAGCTGTGAAGAAACTGAGCATTATGTTCTTGTTATGATCCAGACATGACCTAAAACCAGTATATCTTTCATCCATGATAGCACCTTTAGCACCTGCACTGGCCTATTAGCATGCAGCTGTGGCACATTTGAACAAATTGTTGTTTGGTTATTTTTAGAAGAAAAGACTTAACACCTCAAACAGCTTTCGGACTATAGGATGCATAGCTTGTTCACACATTTGCACAAATGCTGCTGCTCTCTCAGTGTGGCACCGAGCTGCTAAATCACAAATTGAGTCCTGAAAGTAACACGTTTTTTCCATTCTGTTCTGCATTTATTTTGAGATGCAACCAGCTCTTGTGCTGATATTGTGTTTCTCTTGTCCATGTACAGATCCACCCTGAAGAGGAGGACTATGGGTTTGAGATCGAAGAGAAGAACAAGGCCATCGTAGTGAAGAGTGTGACCAGGGGCTCATATGCAGAGGTATGAGTTTGGGTAACCGCATCCTAGTTCTCCACATTTCTCTGACCTATACAAAAAAATATCAGTGACAGAGCAAACCCAAAATACATGCCAACGGTTGACTTGAGTCCCACAGTCTGCCACATTTGGGAGTTTCCCTAGTAAGTGGTGTTTTCTTTCTTATAAGGCATTTCCACCCAAATTCAATCCGTATGTGTGAGCTTGGTAGCCTTCAGAGAGTAAGGAAAGCTAAACAACTGTTTTCACAAGTTTCACTGTCTGATCATCAGTCACATTAGGACTGGTTCATTGAAGTAATGCTTAGTAATACTGTATGATTAAAAAAGGCTCAAAAACTATGTAAAATGTAATTGCTAAATGAGACTTGGTTTTATATCTAGAACCTTTTTTTGTTAACATGAAGGTTATATTCATATTTGAACTGCAATTTCATAAAATTGTTATGCAATTGCATAAAATTTTAATCAAATAATAGTCAAAGTAATTGTCATTCTCCACAAATTTTATATAACTTCAATGGTAATTGCAAGGGGGAGTTAAATATGTTTAATTACTCTGAAAAAAATAGCACAGTGCAAAAAACAAATCAAAATAGACATTTTTTTATGCAAAATATCATTTGTTATATTTTCTTTAGATTTTGGAGTGAATAATGTATATTTTATTTGAATGGCTTTGTGAGAGTCACATCTTCATGCAACATAATTTTATGCTCTTCATGTGCAGAAATGTTCATATCTATCTGACTTATTCATGGTCCACATGGTTTTACATATATAAATATAGTGGAAAGTGTGCCAAGCTCTGCTGTAATACAATCTGATAGATGTCCATTTATTTTTATCCAGTGTGGGATTGTATTATACTCTTCTTGATAACTAGATCTCTCAAGGACTCTTTTTGTATCTAAACTAACCTTGATCTGTCATTTGAAAGAGGACCTCTTCAGCTCGAATACATTATTTTCAGTGCACAGGGTTATTTGTGTTCATGCTCTGTACAGCTCTGCCAGATATTTATGGAAGATTGGTAGATAATTATGGTTGAGATCTAAACCACCACTAATTTTATCCCCACTGTGCCTGTTAGACCTAACACTGGACAGTTTGTTCGTATTCAAGTGTCACACTGCTGCTCACAGGAGCATCTGCAGAAGATGAGAGTGTGATGGTAATGGTGATTAATCCAGTGAATGAGAGGAAGTGCTGCATGTCCTGACACTTACGTCATGGGCCGCTCAGATCATGTGTCGGGTCCAGGACACACTTGCTTAATTAATTCCACTCCCTCTGTCTTCACAGTTCTGCTCTCTGGAGATCTGGGAGAAGCAATTAAGCATGTCCCATCATATTCTCCACAGAGTCCTCACACTTACCTTTTTTCCCCTTCTCTTTCCTCAACTTTCCTTTCTTGTTTTTTATCCCATTTTTTTCTGTTTCTTATAGATTACAAGGCTTTCTTTCTTTCTTTCTTTCTTTCTTTCTTCCTTCCTTCCTTCCATTAGTTTGTTCATTTATTCTTTCCATCTTTCCTCCCTCACTACTTTCTTTCTTTCCTCACCCCTTCCTTTTTTCTTTCATACCCTCTTTTCCTCTTCCCTTCCTTGCTTGCTTGCTTCTTTCCTTCCTTCCTCCCTCCCTTTTCTTTCTTACTGCCCCTTTTCTTCTTTCCTTTTTCTTCACAACTTTCATTATATTGCACTCCTTCCTTTTCTTCCTTTCCTCACTTTTTTCTTTCTTCTATCCTGCCTTTCGTTAATTAGTTCATTCCTTCTGCCATTCCATCCTTTTTTCTTTCTTTTTTTCCCTTCTTTTGTTCTCTTCCCTTTCTTGTATATTCCTTTCTTCCTTGTTTTTTCCTCCTTTCATCCCTTCTTTTCCTTCTTCCTTCCTGCATTTCATTAGTTTGTTCATTCCTCCTTTCTTTTCTTTCTACTTCCTTTCTTTCTTACAGTCACACATTTTTAATTGCTCTTTCAAATTAACTGCTTGGTTATCTGAAAGTGCTTATTATATCTTATCATTTTTTTTAAAGCAATATAAAGCTCTTTTGCCATAAAGGTGTGAGGTTCTCTCAATTCTGTCTGCCAATCTTTTAATCCTCATTAACATCACTCATCTCTCTTTAATCCTCATCAATATCAATCATTTCTCTCTCGCACATCAAAGAAAATTGTAATGATGGACACCCTAATTTATTTTTCTCTTCATTTTTGATTGTTTGTTAGCTGGATTCTTGGTATTAATTTCCTTTGTTTTCATGTTTTTTCTTTGGTGCAGATGGCAGGCCTGCAGCCGGGTAGAAAGATCTACTCCATTAATGAGGACCTGGTGTTCCTAAGGCCTTTTTCTGATGTGCAGACCATGATCAACCAGTCCTTCTGTATACGCCGCTTGCTCAGACTGCTGGTGGCCACCAAGAACAAAGAGTAAGTCCACGTTCATTGCAGAAATCAGATACTTATGCACAGACACACAGACGTGTTAAATGTAGCCGGGTACAGTGTAAAAGGACACTACTGGTATTAGAGTTGCATGCAGGAGAGCAGCACACTGCAAAACACTGTTGTTTTCAAAAGAGTGTTCATTAATGTTTAAGCATGCCGGCACTTCTTGTTCCTCAGTGTAGACACAATGATGTTCTTGAAAAAAAGATATTCTGCACAGAAGTAACACAGAATAAATGCAGTACTGCAACACTCTTGCTCATGTCATGTTGCTTAAATAAAAGGGACAAAAGAGCCTAGCTTATGTGCTTATCTCATGTCTTTGTGTGTGTATATGATAGGATTGTGAAGATCCCAGATGTTCATGGCACTCTTCCTTTTGTTCTCTGCGGTTCTTGTCCACCTTACGTTCATGCAGTTAAGAAAGGTGAGTCCTCATTGTTTGTAATGATCAAAACAAGCATGCACATCATATCACATTCATATGCGAGTGAAGTGATTATGGCCTCAAAACCCAGAGCCATTCTGATTTTTTTTCCATAAAAATTCACACGTTATTCTGAATCGGGGAATGCATTGCATCTAACCTGCCAGACAGATGTTAATGTGCTATAAAAAGCTTTCAAATAAAGCAAATTCATGACACCAGGCTGCTGTGGTCATGTGATCAACATCTGGTGCTCTTCAGCACTTGAACCCAAACTCAGGATCCCTGCACATGTTTCTGGATTTAAAAAGCGCACTCTTGGAGCTTTTTGAAGTCAAAGCCGTTAGCTCATCTTCACGGCACTTAGACAAAAGTAGAGATTTATGATGTGCCATTATGGGAGCTTTCATCACTTCAAGTGCCCCTGAATGCAGGGGGTGTACATTCCAGAATAAGTGGTCTATTCAAAGCAGAGGTAAGAATATGTGAAATCATCCTGTTAATAAACAGTAATCATAAGTTCTTGTCTCATAAATCTTTTTGTTGCTGCAACTTGTTTAAATTTCAAATTGGAAATCTCTACATCAAACGTGTTCTTTTATTAGCACTCAAGTGAATTTTTTCTTTGTACGCTATCATTATGAACATAAATTTATGATCTGTCTTGTTTGATTAAGCTGATATATTAGGACAGGTACCTGGGAGTACATATAAAAAGATACGCTCTTAAAAATAAAGGTTCCAACAGGAGTTGTTTTTATTTTTGATTCCCCAAAGAACCTTTCAATAAACTGTTCTTAAAAGAACCAATTTTTCTTAGTTTGAACGTCTGAAGAACCGTTTTCCACCATGAAGAACCTTTTGTGAAATGGAAGGTTCTATGGATGTTAAAGTTTCTTCATGGAACCATACTATAGATGCCAAAATTATTTTTCAAGAGTACAGATGTCAAAAGGCCAGAAATAAACAGTAAAATCATTCAAAAACCCACAAATCATTTCAAATGCATTGAAGTACAACATGCATATGCATGGCTATGTTGTTTTGTACGAATATAAAATGATGCATAATCAACGCTATCATCACATCAAACAGATTTGGGTTAGAAAGGGTCTAGACTGCTTTGGATTTGCCTACATGTAAAATATACAACCTTCTAACTTCAGAATCATCCGTTTGATATCTTTCATTTGTTTGGTTATGGTCATTTTACATTATAGGCATATTTTTGTGTGTATACAGGCTCTGAAGCGGCAGCAGCGGGTCTTCAGCCCGGTCAGTGTGTCCTTAAAGTCAACGGCAACAACATGAACCAGAGCAGCTACCAGGAAGTCCTGGAGCACTTTAGTGGCCATCAGCCTGTCCTGGAGCAGCAAGACACTGTGAGAATCAACACTGCATTGTGTTTAACACTGCATTATGTGTTTTTTTATAGGCTATGTGGTCCACATATGGTGGTCCCAGAGGTTACTTGCTTCTGACACTATACACTATGACACTTTCCTCCCTTTGTGATATTCTTTTTTTCTTCTGCCGCAGAGCTGTGGTCAGTGGGCGTACCGTGTGTATGAGGATGTGGAAGAGCAGATGTCTTTTAGGGGGTGTGAGAATGGCTCAGATTCAGAGGACGGCTGCACTAATGGAACAGGTAGTGTGTGTGTGTTTTTGGCAAATGACTCAGTGTGACAGGTGTACCCAAAAAGTTATTGTCGTTAACGGAAACTATTATGAATACAAAAGCCATGGGAACTTTAGATCCATTGTTATACACATTTGTGAATGCAAGCTTGTGTGAAGACATTTTGTCCTCAGCTAAGTACCAAAGTTCATGTGTGGTGAACTTGTGCAAAGACATTTGACCAGTGGTGGATCATTGACATCATTGACCTCTTGTGTGAATTCACATAAATTACAAACAGATTAAACTCTCAAACCTGACTAAAAGCAAAAGATGCGAAAAGATGCAAGAGGTTATATATATGCAACTATTTATGAATAATTTAAAATAAAACTTAACTGAAATTAAAAGTAAAACTGCACAATGAAATAAAAAAAAAAAATTAACCTTTTTAATGTCATTGTAATGTCATGCGATGTCCTGTACACATTTATTTGTGTTTCCGTTTGATTCTTTACACTTGTGTGTTCTTTGGATTTTCTAGGCTCTGTAAGAAGGCTGGAACAGTTGTCCATCTCTGGCGATGTTCCTTCAGTCAGTCTGAATGTGGATAATGTTCATGTGGAACATGGGGTTGTGTACGAGTACGTCAGCACAGCAGGAATCAAACACTGTGTGCTGGAGAAGATGGTGGAACCCAAGTGCTGCTTCAACCTTGCTGCAAAGGTCAGACCACGGTTTAACGCTAAATGTTTCATTTCTGAATTTTGTTTTTTGATGACCCATAATTGTGCTTGTGTGTATACTGTGTATATTAGATTTCAAGATGGACATTCAAAGAAAGTTGTTTTCTCTAACCTATCACATGTTCTTGTGTGTATTTTAAATGCTCTCAGATACTGGAGGCCTTTGTGAAGGACGACAGTCTGTTTGTGAAGAGCTGCCGACAGCTAATGGCTCAGAATGAGAAGGTGGTGACCATGCCACAGTTTGAGTTTCGAAACATCTGTGACACCAAGCTGGAGAGCATAGAAAAACGCATTTGCAGCTACAAACAGGTGTGACATCTGTCTTGCTGTTACTACTTTATCGTATTCCCTAGTGCACTATGGATTATACAATATCACAATGTTTCGAGACATGAATGACCATTTTTTTTAATCTAATTGATATTTAAATATGGAATAAAAGGCATTAAAAACTATGCAAATGCTGTCTCATAGTACTTTAATATTCTTTTCCTATCAGTTTGTGGAGGAATTGCAGATGAAGGCCTGGCCCACGTTTAAGCAGGCGAGCACTAAACCTCATGTTCTGGGCTGCATGGACTTCGTCCCCACCAACTGTCATCTGAACCTGATGCAGGTGTCCTGCCCGAAGAACACGTCCTCATCAAGCCGAGCCTTCAGCATCCGCTTCGGACGCAAGAACTCCTTCTTTGGCCTTGATCCTGATCAAGGTACATATAGTTATGTTACCATTTATAACTGAAGGGATTTATTCTAGTGCTGTCGAGCGATTAATTGCGATTAGTCGCATCCAAAATAAAAGTTTTTGTTTACATAATATATGTGTGTGTATTATATATATTTATTAGGTATATATAAATACACACTTGCATGTATATATTTAAGAAAAATTGTATGTTTATATATTAAATATATTTATATATAATATAAATTATATGAATATAAATATATACATGCAAATACATGTAAATATTTTCAAAATATATACTGAATGTGTGTGTATTTATATATACATAATAAATATACACAGTACACACACATATTATGTAAACAAAAACTTTTATTTTGGATGCGATTAATCACGATTAATCGGTTGACTGCTAATTATATCAAATTTAAATATTATATTTAAATATTAGATATTCTTTTATAATACATTTTAATATTTCGGTTTCTCACAAAAGCTAAATAAAATACATTAAAGAGAATATGTAATGTTTAAGTCTGTAAAATGACTTGATTAAATACTACGATTCAGCTCATTGGCTCAGTTAACCAAATCTCCATGTTACAATTATCGAAGGTTGTAAAAAAGTAATTAAGCTTTATGGTGAAAACCTCCCAGGTCTTGTAAAAATCATGGCCTGCTATTCCCAAAGCGATCCAGAACCTTTTAAAGCACCTCCATCAGACCTCCATTAAGACACCATTAGACCATAATAAGTAGCTTTTAGTGATGTCATCCCCACTGTCCCATAGGTCTATAGTCATCCACTCCCTGCGGCCTAACGCCCACATCTCTCTCTTATTATGACTGTTTACTTTTTGTTTATGAGGCCTGATGCTTTATTTAAGAAGATAAACCTTAAGATATATTAGCTTTATTATCAAAAACAACAAACTGGCAAACTCAACACACCAGAGCTCAACAATAAAGCTTTCTGTTTCTGCTGGCCTGGTTGAAGTAATTGTTCAGATTTGTCCAGATTCTTCTTGGAGCAAAACAATTATACAATTTATTTATAGCCATTTTTAATATCATTTTATTTTATTTTTATTATTTTATTTTTCTTTATTTAAAATACATTTTTAGCAACAATATCTGTAATGATACAACTTTAATGAAACTGCTTTACATCTATAAATTATTATTATTTTCTGGATTTAGCTGATTGACTTTCAAATCCAAGCCATTCTGCACTTGTCCAAAAATTTCAAGACCAGTAACATTTAGCTAAGTTTTAAAATACAACTGGGCATCCCTAGAACTTAGAGGCAAAGCATCTGGCTTTAATTTTTGGCTTCACCTGCGCAGATTGCTACGTCCCAACTTTCTGTCTAGCCACCATGTGTAGCTGGGGAATTAACCACATAATGCTTTGTTTGTTATGCTCCGCAACACGAGAGCTGAGAGCTTTTTATTTTTCAGTCTCTGCTACACATCTGCTCTGCAGTTGTCTCACAGTCAGAGATGTTTAAAATTCCTCCGGTACACTTCTCTGCAGCCTACAGCCTCATGGTCCATGGCTTTACCACATGCAAGTGTATGCCTCACTGCTTTTCAGTCATTCAATTCTTGTGTTTTATTGAGTCACAGAAACGCCAAACTTAGTATGCTGCATCCCTAGACAGCATTTTAAGGCATGCGCCCAGCATGAAGGCTGTTGCAAAGTTTGAGTACCATAATTATGTCTTCTAAGATGCCTTCTTTAGGCCAAATTGTAAGGTGGCATTACTTATATTCCCAGATTGCAGACTCAGTGACAAAAAAAATCCAGGATGCTGTATGAATCAAGAAAAGTGACACTCTTTTGTGATGTTGATTAATGTCACTTATTTTCTTCCTGCAGCCAATTTGAATCCCATGTCCCATGCCATGCATTGTGTGACCAGCATGGCGGCCCCCTCCTGGAGTTGCCTGAGTTTAGATGAAGAGACGGAGGAGGGTGAAGAGAGCATAGAGAATGGCAGGAAGCATGAAGAGGGAGGTCTCAGCTTCCTCCTCAAACAGGAAGACATGGAGAGCCAGGATAATTACATCTGCCTCTATAACCGCCTGGACATATCAGTGCGAGAGATGAAGCAATATGTGGCCCAGATAGATGTGTAAGTGGTGAAGTAATTTAACAGTGTTCAAAGTAATGTTTAAAATAGATTTAACATTAAGTTATGAGCTCTTGAAATTAAAAAAAAAAATAAATAAATCTATAGTTAATATACATATAATCTAATCATTAAGCTCAAATATTTAATAATCTACAAAAACATTCTCAAATTCTCATCTGATAGCTCAGAGTAGGTTTTAGTAGCCTCCTCTTTGAGTTCTTCGAGTTCAAAACTTCAGGATGTTCTTTTATGACAGTCTAAAAATATTTATGGCTTAGACAGAAAAAAATGTAAGACTGAAGCCATAACAGACGACTGCAGAGAAGACATTTCAACAGCCTCTCAGGAGGAACGAATGTTTGTTATTCAGTGGCTAGCATGTGCTGATGTAGAAGTTAATTGTCAGTGAAATGGATTTCATTTCCCAATCCCATTCCCCCGTCTCTTTCCCAGTGCCTTTCTGTCAGTCTACACTTCCCTGTCCCATAAAAGAACAAAGATCATTAGTAAAATAAAAGGGTGTTTCTTCAACTAGAGACAGTTTTGTCCTTATTGTTATAAAATACCCTTAAATAGGCTAAGCTCTCTTATGACGTTTAACACTCTCACTAGTTTAATTTGTCCATTAACGTCATTTATTTGATCAACAATAGAGTAAATCAATAATATAGATAAATATGTAAATGTTTTTAAAATGTAATTTATTCCTGTGAGATCAAAAGCTGAATTTTCAGGATTCTTTAAAGTTCTGTAGAACTCTTTCATAACAATGTAAAGGTTTTTACTCTTTATTTTGATTAATTAAATGCATCCTTGCTGAATAAGTGTTAATTTGTTGAAAAAAAAAAAAAAATATATGATCCAAATTTTAATTACGTTAAAAAGAAATCATCAGATAATGATCCCTTATTTTCATCATATTTTTTATCTGTTGATCTGCTCCAACATTAATAACATTAATCATTATTGGGCAAATCAACTCATAACTCACACGTTCAGTGTCAAAACACTCTCATAATTCATTGTAACAGTTCATGTCTATCTGTTTCCAAACCTCTCTAAATATGTTTCATCTTAGACTACTGTCATCGATAACTGGACCAACCCCGCCGCAGGGCTCAGAGCCACCCTCGTTTGAGAGCGCCCCCTCAACCTCTCCCATACCGGAGGAGACGGACCAAGACAAGACAGAGCATGGCGGCAACAAGAGAGTGTGCTTCAAAGTCAACGAAGATGATCAGGAGGACTCTGGACATGACACCATGAGCTACAGAGACTCCTACAGGTGAGGAAAAGATTGTGAAATGATGTTTATGAAACATGTTGGAGCCTGGGTTCTTAAATGAGTAACACAGGTTCAAGTCCAACCTGCAACATGTACTGATCCCTTTAACACACTGTTCTTAATCTAATACGTTTTTTAAAATGCCAATATTGATACAAGCACCAATTGTCATTATGACTTTCATAATAACATTTTGTTTTCTGTGAAATTACATGTATAAAAGATGATTTAAAATCCCAGTTTTCCTCCAGCACGTGTGAAGCAGAGAGAGTGAGCAAGACGGGGCTTCTGGGCTCCTGTCTGCTCCTCCTGTGAAACAGATGTTGCTAAAACAGACACGTAAGGAGACGATAAACATCCCTTACGAAGAATCTGTTGTGCCACAGCAACCCAGACACCCTCTTTAACCGCTAAAGAATACATTCAGTCAGTGTTGTCAATGTCATCATTATATGGCGCAAAGTATGTTTGGTTGTGATCTAGACCTGACGGAGCAGGGCAAAGCTGGGGCTGACCACAGCCGAGTGGATTTTATGCTTCTGTTGGGATAAACGGATGCCTGCTTTTGCACCCTCTATCATTATGTGGCGTTCCAATTTAAAATCCTGCTACTCTGTGATGGGGTGAGCTCATGAACAGCTGCAGCCGTCATGTTTTATAGATAGATGCATTTTTTCCTCTATTTAGGCTCTTTCAGTAAGTAACTGGATTTGTCTGTGGGATGTAGGTAGGCCGTCTGTTCTTGTTATCGTGAGAAGAGGGCTGGCTGTTAGGGAACATGAACTTTCAAGGGTTCAGGAGGTTGAATGGTAAAATACGAGGGAATGCTCCTTTTTTCCTCTTTCAGCTTCTGGGAGTGTTGCAACCTGCTGGTCATGAGAATGATCTGCTTCCATTCTTGGCTTGTGGCGGCACTAAATTAGGCCTCCCCTCTCATTGTGGGGTGGGGAAAGGGAACTTCTTCTACTCTTTCTACTACTAGTGGGTTGAAGTACAGTCTGTTTTTCCCTCTCAAGCTTTTTGGAGCAAAAAAAGACATTTCGAAAGTTTAATTCTGTCTCAGAATAAACATTTTAAGGATGGCAATAAGACGTCCACCTAAACTTGTTGATCTTAGTGGATAAAAGTTGAAATTGTTGATGACGTTTGTTGATGTTTAAATTGTTTCGAAAAGACTTCAGCTCTTATGATCAGTGTAAAATTGTCTTAAAGGGATGTCATCATTTACTCACCTTTATGTCATTCATTCCAAACCTTTATCACTTTTTTTTTCTTCTATAGGAAAAAAAAGATTCCTCAACATCTTTGTCCATGCAATGCAAGTCTTCTACATATCTTTTGTTTCCAACAGAAGAAAAAATCATAGAGTAGCCCTGTTGGTATTTTGCAGTCGTGTGATCATAAGAATTAATGTGAATTTAACCAGTTGAAACGTTTGTGGAAGCTTGCATTTTTGCCTTTTTTGCAATTTTTCTAAAAAGAAAAGCCCATACATATATTTATATATAAATCTATACATTTTTATATCTTTTTTTCACCCCCACTTTTATTCCTTAATATATAATGTCTATTAACTATAATAGAGTTTCGTCACACGGATGACTGGACTGCACGCTGGCGATATGTCTTGCACAAGAATATCCAGGAGGACCCTTGGAATCTGCCCATTTCAATCAAATCTCTAGTTAACAGACCTTTATCACTTTTTTTTTTCTTCTATAGGAAAAAAAAGATTCCTCAACATCTTTGTCCATGCAATGCAAGTCTTCTACATATCTTTTGTTTCCAACAGAAGAAAAAATCATAGAGTAGCCCTGTTGGTATTTTGCAGTCGTGTGATCATAAGAATTAATGTGAATTTAACCAGTTGAAACGTTTGTGGAAGCTTGCATTTTTGCCTTTTTTGCAATTTTTCTAAAAAGAAAAGCCCAAACAAAATGAATAATAGGTGTTCAACCACTGTCCTGCCACTGTATTGCAGTCAATTTCAGCATAAAATTAACAGGAATGAAACAGCCATACAGAGTTCCTGGAAAGTTGTTTGTTTCAGTGAAGCTTTCCTTTACAATTTTAATTTTTCTTCAGCTTTGAATAATTTCTGAACTTCGCATCTGTTTCATTGGCTATGAATCTTTGATAATGGTTCAAACATTTTTTTTGTACATGATTAAATATCTTTTTTCTTTGAAATATTGGTAAAATTGGAATTGGTCTCTGTAGGCATCCTTTTCATCACATGAAAACATTTGTATCTGTGTGTTTTCACAGTGAATGTAACAGTAACCGAGACTCAGTGCTGTCATACACCAGCGTCCGGAGCAACAGTTCTTACCTGGGCAGTGATGAGATGGGCTCAGGTAACTGTGGTCTGTTAGATGCGGTTACAATGTAGAAATTCAGGACAATAACTAACAAGACATCGCTATTTTTATTTATTTATTTTTCAGGAGATGAGTTGCCATGTGATATGCAGATTCCTTTTGACAAGCAGGATAAACTTCATGGATGTCTGGAACACCTTTTCAATCAGGTATATTGATTTCCTCTCATAAATCAAACTTTTAGTCTCTTTTGCCAATTTAAACTTGATATTCCCTTTGTTTGACTCCACTCACCTCCTTATTTTGTCTTCCATTTTTGCTCTTCATTAATACATCCCCTCTTAGTTTCCCTCTCTTCTTCCTCTCTAACTCCCACTGTGTCGTTTATCACATTACCATCATCTCTAGTGAGCACTCTTTGACCTCTGCACCTCTGCTCTTTGACCTCAAAATCTATCGTCTTCTGGAGGTCACCAGATTTTGACCTTCCTCTCAATTTCCCAGATATCAATAATGAGCTCTTTTATCCACTGCAGACAGGTTACATGTGGACTGACTGAAAGCAGCAGGCCTGACGTTAGCAAGGGCGTTAGCGGGTCTTCAGTTAGCGCAGGATGTGTGTGGTGACGGTGTTAACTGTGTCTTTTTCATTCTCAGGTTGACTCGATCAACATTCTCCTGAAGGGCCCTATCATGAGCAAAGCCTGGGAGGAAACCAAGCATTTCCACAACGACCACAGTCAGCCAGGTACCGCCCGGTCGGGTGTGCGTGTGCGCTATATTTGAATGCTATGTTTGGAAACTCGTTTGAGGGATGTGTGTATTTGGGTTCTCTGTTGGTGTGTGGGGGGGTACTTTTATAGGTGGGTAGGGGTGTGTGAATGTTTCTGTTTGCATCTGTACGTTATTACCTCTGCTTGTGTGAATACCACAGTAGTTTCTCCTATGTGTTTTATGTATTTTAGGGGAGTAGTATAATTAGCTTGTTTAAATATGGGGTTCTGACAACAGTTATGTATTTTGTGGGTTTTTGTGAGAGTTCGCATTGCCAGCTACATCTGTTAACCTGTTTGTAAGATATTGCAAAGCACAATAGTGTGAATTTTTGGCTATTTTTTTTATTTAATCTAAATATATATATATATATATATATATATATATATATATATAGTCCCCTA
>NW_015552843.1:2380083-2394975 GCF_001515605.1 Sinocyclocheilus anshuiensis | reverse complement strand
TTTAACACGTTTTATAGTGCACAAATCATCATCGTACATTATTTTAATGATGATTCATGCAATAAAATCTGCAGTAATAATAGCAAATAACAATTATTTTGAAAAATGTTACCATTGGAGTACGTCAAGATACCAATGGTGTTTTAGGAGTCCTTCAAAATGAACTTTAAACTTGTATTCAGATCTGGCTCCATTCTGTTATTAAATGCACATTTTAAAATCCTGTCCTACATTTTTTGTCTTAAGTATCCTAAAGGGCCATTCACACAGAAAGGGGCAGTGGAATAAAAAAAAAATCACAAGGTCTAGAGAGACTTTTTTTTTTCATTTAACTTGAGAGCCACTCTTTTAGAATAGCATGTTTGTACTGAAAAACTATGGAAAAGCAGTTGCCACATTATTTGTGGAATTAAAAAAGTTAACCTGGGAGGGGGGGCAAAAACCAATAATAGCTAAACAAAATAACTATTTTGTGAAATTAAACACTTTTAAAAAGTTGAACTTTAAGTTAAGATGGCGTTACATGCAGTGCAGTGGAAATGCAAAACACATGCTGTGTGAACAGCCCCTACACCAGTAAACTGGATTACAAAACCATTTCACGTTCAAGTTGTTCAGGCTATAATGTTCTGTATTATTGTGCATTGGGTTGTATTCATGTTTATTTGTAACTGTTGCAGATGGAAGGAGTCAACTCTTGTTGGCGTTGCTTAAATGCACTGGTAAGTTACTCTAGATTTGAACCTTTCCCTTGTTGAACTTGACCATTGTACTGTAGATCATTTCAAATAGCTATTGAAAGTCAACCCAGAATGTTTACATGGTCACGAACTTGCGTCATCATCTGTGTGAGACTTCAGAAAGGCAACTGCATTGTGTGTGATTTATCATCCCTACTACTGTTCTGGACTGAGCTGTATTTACAGACACCTCCATGTGCTGTGATACGGGAGTGTTTTATTGGAATTCTGTAGCAGGGAGTGTGTGCATATGTTTGTGTGCGTGCAGTCAAGCTGCAGTGGGGTGTGTCTGTTTGTGAGCTTCTGAGCGAGCAGTAGACACAGATAAAGTGAGAGTGGGTTTGTCCCATGGGGTCTGTGGTGGGAGACATATGGAAGCTGTTGAGCGTTTGCTTTGGAACCTGATCTAGGGCCCTTATCCCTACTGCTCCACGCAGACAGCAGCTCCAATCCCTGTTCCCACCCAGCGCTGCTGTGAAACCCACCATCTGCTTAAAGTATTACACAACATGGCTTATTTAAAAATATATATTAATAATTGTATTAAAGTTTCACAATATTGCTGTTTTTACTGTATTTTTGATAAAATAAATTCAGCCTTGATGAGCTCAAGAGGCTTCTTTCAAAAACATTAAAACATCTTGCCAACCCCAAACTTATGAGCAGTAGTGTATCTCTTCACCAGAGTACTGAATATGAATATACAATAATATTTATAATATTTTATATTATAATTTATATTATAGTTTAAACAAATGATTGGGTCTAAGACAAATATTTGTATTTGTCTGTATGATTTATTGACTCTTAAAAATGTGATACAAACATGTGGAAAAATAATTACAATATTTTCCATGCATAATGAATAAATGTGAGCGTACACTCACACATATCTACTCTTCTGTCCCAGACACAGAACTCCAGTTGCGGCGGGATGTCATATTCTGCCAGTCTCTGGTGGGGGCGCTGTGTGCATTGGCGGAGCAGCTTGTGAATGCGCTGAACCTGCGTTTCAACAATAACGGAGAGTATGAGGAGGACAGTAAAGAGGTCAGCCGGAAATGGCTGGAGCAGATCGCCACCATTGGAGTGCTCTTTGACTTCCAGTCAACACTTTCTCCACATGTGGTAAGACTACTAGACAGTACATCTTATCATAGCTGATTCAGTGACAGTCATGCCACAATGGCTCAGTGCTTTCTACTAATACACACAAGCATGATAATAAAGTTTTAGAAGTGAATCCTGAGACCATTAGGACTAAATACAGAATCAAGGCCATCATATCCTGGATTTTCCTGGATGTGTGCAGTATTATTTCAGTCATATACTCTCCTGCTTCAGCATGAAGATCTTGATTATTTTGGGCTCACAAACTGTTTACTTGAACAGAGAGAAGAGCGAATCATGCTGGAAGATACAAAAGCAGCACTGCAAGATCTGGAGAAAGTCACCGTGCTGTTCCGCCCAATGGAGAACGAGTGCCTCGTCCCAAGTATGACACCACACCACATATATTAACACAAACACATCGAGTAATAGCTTGTCAATCACAGTGCCAACAGAAAAATACATGTGTATGTATATGTGTATATGTATGTATATAAATCTTTGTTTTATTTGCAACTTCGAAAAATAATTTTTGCATTGTATCCTCCATCCTTGATTCTTCTCTCATGACCTCTTGTGAACATGCCAATGAGATATTTTAATGAATAATGAATTTTACTTCATTCATCGTATAGCTTCAAATGACTTTGAATATTGTACACAATTTGCACAGACCACTTTTATGATGCAGCCAGGATTTATTTATTATTTATATTTATTTATTTATTTATATGTATATTTATATTTATATTTATTTATACAGCGGGTAAAATAAGTATTGCACACGTCACCATTTCTAAAGGTGCTGTTGACATGAAATTTTCACCAGATGTCGGTAATAACCCAAGTAATCAATTGATGTATGTATATATGTATGTATATATTAGTGCTGTCAAACGATTAATCGCATCCAAAATAAAAGTTTTTGTTTACATAATATTAGTTAGAAATGGTATAAATATTTATTAAACATGTATGCTAAGTAAATTAAGGTTTTAAAATGCATGTTGTAAACCACTGAAACACCAGCAACAATGACCACAAATTCCTTTCCTTTATAAATAGTTAGATCCAGGGTCCCTCCCTTTCTCTGATAAAGCTGTGTGATTCCACTAAAAAGTGAAAGCCAAAACTCTCATCCTTATATAGCAGCACCCCCTTCCCCTCCTCACAAACATACACACACCCTCCAGATGTCCTCTTCAGGAATGCCAGCACAGTTAGTCGTGATAGGAGAACAGCTTTATCTGCCGTCTTCTGTTTTGGTTTGACTAAATCGGAGGGAGGATGCTCTGCTCTGTGGTTTGTTCCTGCCACAAAGGTGTTTTATTTACAAGGTCATCTCTGTGTTGTACAAATGTGAACAGCTTGGCTTTTTATCTTTTAAACATCTGTGAGGTTTTTGCCTTTACTCATCTCATCAGGCTAATTACAACCTAATTAACCTGACAAGTTTCCCAGTGTGACCTCATATAAAGAATACTGTATACAGTATGTACGGGTGCAGACTTTTCTTAAATTAAGTAGTGCAAAGGACAAAGATTGAAATTGTATAGAATTTTAAATATTCTCTCACTGTGACTCATGCATCCTTTAATGCACTTTTTTCCAGACACATCTGTGCATTACCAGGTGGAAGGCAGCCGGCAGGCCATCAGGGTGACAATGTTCTTGGACAGCTGTCATTTCAGTGAGCTGCCAACAAGACTGCAGAATGGAGGCTCTTTGAAGCTTCAATCAGTCCTCTTCACTAGAGGTGGGAGCAGACAAAAGAAACAAGATAAATGACTATTTCCATTCTACATGTGTTTCATTTGTAATTTACAGTTCTAAAACTTTGTGAGCTGCCTACAAAGGTTATATTTTAAGGCACTATAGGCTATTCAAAAAGGTAGCCTTCTTAATTATGCTGCCTCTTAAGATGCCAGGCATGCTTCTTTTGAGGAAACACCTATCCCAAAATGCAATGTGATAAGAATAAATCACATTGAGAAGTGTCTATTTATTTATTTTTAGTTTAGGTTTTTTTTTTTTACTTTTGTTTTTGTTATTTTGAATATGTCTATATCAGTTTTAGTTCTAGTTGTTTGTTGAGAAATTGTTCCTTGGCATCTAGCTGAAATAAAATTAGTTTATTTCAGGTGGTGTTTATTTCAAGTAACAAAAAAAAATTAATGGTTTAAAATTATTATTATTTTTTTTTTACTTAAAAATAATAACCCTAGTAATTACATTGAATTATTTTACTCGTTTTTTGTTTGTACTGTGTATTTTTATGCTTAGGGTTTTGTGCAACATGCAAGCCTGGTATCAGAAAACTATTGAAATCAATTGGGGTTCTTATGAAATATGAAAATGAGTGGTGTTCCAAATCTGTCACTTGTGAGGTTCAGCGACGTTTAGGGTTCTGCTTTATAAGAGGCATTTATGGCTCAAATCCAAATATTGCCCTGTTTTAAAACTTTTTAAATTCTAGACATTTAAGGGCAATGCCTACTCAGATGTCACAGTGTATAGAGAGAGTGTTAGATGTGTATCAGAATTAGTCATGGTCCTAATGTGCTCATTTAGAGCTAATTGAAGCCTCACGGTTTCCTTTATGAGTCGTGGTCTCCATCTAGTGGCATGTGGAGAGCACTACAGCACTGGGCCTAGCATGATATTGATCTGCATTTTCTTAATCTTTATCAGGGCTGGAGAAGCCAGAAGGTGTGTTGTCTCAGGATTTTGTTGCCATGGAAGAGTTTCAGCAGCGCACAAATGCTCTGTCACTGGAGAAGGTCAAAGGTTATTACCGCAAACTCAGGTATATTTGGCCATCATACAGAGTGACCTTTGCTAGATGTATTGATTGATTTTAATTTTGCTGCTAAACTATTTATATAAATGAATAACATAGTTTAAAAAGATAACTTTAAAAATATAAGTTAAACATCTCATTAAGTAAATTATGTAATATATTTTAGATTTAAATGGCAAAAAAGCGTTAATTGTTTATATAATGTCTTTCATTTTTTAGGGCTTTTTATCTGGAGAAATCAAATTCAGACTCAAATTCCACTGCAATGAAAATAGACCAGGTAACATCCTTACACACTAACATTCAATTGTTTGGTCAGTTGATTTTTTTATGTTTTTATTCAGCAAGGATGCATTAAATTGATCAATAGTAAAAGTAAAGACATTTACAATGTTACAAAAGATTTCTGTTTATAAATTCTATTCTTTTGAACTTTCTATTTATTAAGGAATCTTGAAGAAATATAACAGTTTCCACAAAAAAAATGTAACGTTGATATTGTTCAAAAATAATAATAAAAATACATGTTTCTTGAGCACCAAATCAGCATATAGAATGATTCATGAAGGATCATGTGACACTGAAGACTGGAATAATGGCTGTTGATAATTCAGCTTTGCCATTACAGGAATAAGTTACATTTTTAAATATATTAAAATAGAAAAGAGTTATTTTAAATTGTAATAATATTTCACAATATTACTCTTTTAACAATATTTTTGATCAAATAAATGCAGCCTTTGGGATCATAAGAGACTTCTTTTAAAAACAGAATTAGTAAACTTACAGACTGCAAACTTGTGTATGTTTTGGCACTGGGATTCCTGTACAGACCAAACGGAACACAATCAAAATGCAAAGAAATCAATGCGTAGAAAAAGTTTTCTTAAAGTTTAAAACCAAAAAGTTTAATTTCATCATTTTAATCTCCAGCTCCTCCGGCCGCTTAACACCTTGGATGACCTCTGTCGGCTCATGCAGAAGTATATGAATGTAAAACCCGGCTCTGCGGGTCAGCCCACTGGAGTCAGTGTTCTTGTGGTGTCCTCCGAACTCTGCAACCGGCTGGGAGCCTGTCACATCACCATGTGTGCCACTGGGATGCAGAGGTATCTGCAGTGAAATGTTGTTTTCATGTTGCTCTAGACCCAATAGTCAAGCGTGAATCCACAGATGGGAATAGAGTTTTATTGAGTGACGGCTCCAAACACACGCTTCTTATCTTTAAGCCTCTTACTACTGAAGTGGAGCCACAGTCAAGTTTCTACTGTAAACTATATTTTATTTTGACTTTGATTTATTTCTTGCTCAAATGTGCATCGAATCCAGGTGATTTGTATCCTAGGTTACTGCTACAGTGAGATAAATCTATAACAGATTGTCTAAACTGCCTCTTGATTAAGGTTTTTTTTTCTGTGTAGATGTACTCTGACTGTGTCACTGGAGCAGGCCGTTACTCTATCCAGAAACCACGGCCTCATGCCCCGCTGCCTAATGCAGACCATGGACATCATGCGCAAACAGGTACAGCTTATGACATATACCTCAAACTGCTCACCTTATGTCTTTAAATCTTACAAAATCAATCCTGTGGTTTGGTAGAAAATGTTCTACATCTATACCTGCTGCCAAATAGGCCACTCCAGACTAACTCTAAGTAAGTTAATTCTTTAAAAAAAAAAAAAGTTTTTTAATGAAGTGAGGCCAGATTTATTTTAAATGTTTTAAATAAAAGATTATTGTATATATTTGTTTTATGTACTTTTTTTGTATTTAAATTATATTTCACCCATTCCACATTAATGGCAAGAGATGAGGAATACAACTTAAAGGGGTCCTATTATGCTTTTTCACTTTTTTAATTTTAGTCAGTGTGTAGTGTGTATGTTTAGGCATAAAAAAAGATCTAGAAAGTTACAAATCTCAAAGTCCACTCCAAAGGGAGATATTTCGTTTTTAAAAAATCCCTTTTCAAGAACTACAATGAACGGCTCGTTTGGACTACAGCGTTGGTTTCCGGGCTTTGTGATATCACAAAGCGGCCCATTAGAATATCATTAAAAATAATTTCCGCCTACAGAAAATGAAATACAGTAAAAAGTTGTTACATGAGGGCCTCATTCTGGATATTTGAGGTGTAGTTTTTTCAGTGTGAATAAACTATTTATCCAGATTTGTACTGTATGGAATGAAGAAGCATGACTTACCGTGGATCACTGTATGCATGCCCAGTAGGTGGCCACTAAAATGCTTCTGTACACTTAAAGGACAACTTCACAGGTTTTCAAACCAGCTTTGTATGTTACCTGCTCTCAGATATCCATGTATTTGTCAGGAAAATCTGCCAGATGGTGCAAAACACTGACAGACTTTTGCTAACAAATAAACTGAGATATTTGGATGCATGTAACATAGAAATAGTACACATTGTTTATTTACATATACTCCTGACTTTATGACAATTAGGGGTTGAACAACTTCGGATTTTTTAAGTCGACTTTTATGTGATGATGACGTCATTAATGAACAAATAAGTCTGGAGCTGTGATAAACACCTTGTGCACAGCTATGGCATATGACACAGCGGTGCCCACGTGGCTATTGCTCCAACAGCTCATTTTTATCAGTTCTTTTGTCTTTGGGTCGCTATATTTCTCACAGATTTCTGCTCGTTCTAAATCAGATACAGATAAAGTAGCACACAGTAAAGTAGCACATATTATGAATGCATTAGTGTCGTCATGGCAGAGCATTGAAGTCGATTAGTCGGTGCAACCCCTAATGACAATAAAAAGTTAGTTAAAAATTGGTGATGTTTTCCCTTAAAACTGTAATGGTAATTATATACAGCAATTTTTATGTCAGTATGAAAAGATATGCGTTTAGAAGTAGTGCTGTCAAACGATTAATCGCGATTAATTGCATTCAAAATAGGTTTTTGCTAGAACAAAATGTTTGTTTACACAATATATGTGTGTGTACTGTGTATATTTATTTTGTATTCATAAAGACACACACATACACTATATATTTTGAAAATATTTACGTGTATTTACAGGTTTATATTTACATTCATATAATTTATATTATAAATATATTTAATATATAAATATAACATATTTTTCTTAAATATATACATGCATGTATGTGTGTGTATATATACATAATAAATATACTCAGTACACACACATATATTGTGTAAACAAAAACTTTTATTTTGGATGCGATTAATCACGATTAATCATTTGACAGTACTATTTAGAAGATATGTCTGAACTTTCTCTATTTGTTGAAATGTAAGCAATATCAAAAAGCTTTTGACTGGCATCAACTCCAGATGGTCTGACTCAAATTTGGTCACTTGGATGAAAACTATAGGAGTTTGAATAAAAAGATTAGCTTCATAAAAAAAAATTACAAAATCTAGTTTTGAGAGACTGACTCCAAAACTGGCAACATATATATTGAAACTCTGCCTAATCAGTGTGCTACATTTCACACCTTTTAGCATACGGTTCTATAGGTAGCCATATTATGCGAGAAGTAGAATAATAAGAAGAACCTTAACAGATACAATACGTGCCTACACACCTGCAGTGCTTGACATATGCTTGAATATATCAATAAATATGTGTGGGCAAGTAGTCTAAAGGATAAAAGAGTTGTTGGTAATTCAAGCAACAAACTAGTAATATACACTCAGAAACAGACGAAACCAAATATTCTGATGAAACTCTTTAGCATGTTTTAGAACATGAAGACTGACATTTATGCTATTCTGATAGTATTCCAACCATCAATAATAACTGTCTTTATTTATAGGGCACCAGAGTGGAGATTTCTGCCAAAAATCTCAGAGTAATGGACCAGATGCCACCGTGTGCTCCCAGGTATCACTGACTCTTGCTATTTAACTTTAAAAATGAAAAGTGATTATTCCTGGTTTGGCTTTGGAGTTGAATGAAACTTCTACAGTAACCAATCTCTTTTTAATCCTCATCACAGGCTCTTCAGGTTGTGTTTACCCCCCTCCGATGGAGATCTTTGAATGAGGTGATGTCTGTCTCTCAGACCTTCTAGATGCTGGGAGATATCAAGACTGGCTTATCATTTTGAGACCATGCCTCAACACATCTCAACTCCCGACCAGCCTCATCCAGAGAGGTCTGGCTGAGGTCAACACGACGAGGAATGAGAACTGTCCGACCACTTTTATCTCCTGCTCTGGCAGCTGAGAAAATCGCTAATGCTAACGATGCTAATCTTGGCTAGCAGTGTCTGCCCACATTGCTACATTGTTTGGTCTCCTAATGGATCTGGACTAGCATGTGAATGGCTAAATCTAACTGTAAAAGGTTGTATTATCTCTTCCTTTCGCCTCTGACTGCAATCTTGCGTCAGCAAGTAGGGTGGTTTGGTCTGGATGGCGACGTTAAGTTCAGATACGTGGTGATTATGTGCAATTACTGTAGCTTAGCATGCATGTGTCTGCACTGTGTCATGGGAGGTGGTGCCCTCAGATAGCTGTTGCGATTCTCTCACTCATATCAGGTATTATGAAAGTACAGAAATCATTCCAGCCTACATGGATCAGTTTCAAAATCGTCATTGTGTTTAAAATTCGCTTGATTCTGTTTAAAAGCACAATTTTATTGTGAAGTTCTATCAACGGCGCATTTTAAGAATAACAGGGAAACAGTTGGAGGCTATAAGCTTCTCAAACAATACAAAAACATAGGCCCGCATACAAAATACAAGATTTCACTGCAATCAGAATGTTGATATTGAAGGTTGAAACCATTATTGATCAACTGGGAGAAAAAAAATGGTGTATAGCACTTTTTAAAAATGAATCAGTACTGTGTTACAGTGCGTGACTGTCCTGGGGAGCTGCTTTGGGAGGCTGTTTGGAAAGGCACAATAAAAAATGCTTGTGTTCTTCAGTGTTTATTAAAAGTACTGTACATTTTAGAAGATAAAGAAACGCAAAGGTATCATGTGAAGAATCAATAGATATAGTAGGATTTTATTGAAGTTTTGTATTTAGGTAAATATATATGTATGTATCAGAGGGATAAGCATATTCTCTTTGGGAACAGCAGTGCTATAATTTAAAGAGTATTAATAATGTTAAATCATATAATATTGTACATCTTTCATTTTGTATACTTAGTGTATATTTGGATAGGAAACTTTATCGTGCTTTTACACAATGTGTTCGATATTTAATTTTCTAACTTCAGCTGTGTGGTCAGTAACCGAGAAGGCCTGGAAATTGAACAGTGATCCTGGATTAGTTAAGCTAGTATGTACACTAGTATGTGATGGCTTTTGTAACATGCGAAGTCTGCATTTCATTTTATATATATATATATATATATATAATTATACAGTATATGTTACCTTCAGTAGTCCTGACAGTTGACAGTATTTGCTCAAATTTGACACAATTTTAAGGACGCAAACAAAGATTTGAGTAAATAAGGTCACTTTAGTGACAATAATGCAACAAAGCATCGTGTCTTAATGAAATCTTAATGAGACGTTCATTGTGTTTGTATTGTAGCTTGTAACACGTCACTGTCTGTTACATATCAGCATGGAAGTTAGACGCAGCAACTTAAAACCAATGATAATATATTTTAAACAATACTTGAATTTATGCTAATAAATAGTGTTTTTTTTCCCCTCCTCGTATCTATCTAAATTGAAGCCTAGTGTTGGTAAAATGGCGATTTATTTTTAATTGGATTTTAAAATTGTATTTGGTCCTCAAAGCAAATTGTTTTTAAACTGGAAACAAGTGTTTTTAATCCACAGAATCTGTGCAGTGTCATTATTGTATGTTTTGAAGGTCCTTGTTGTTGCTTGTTATTATGCTTTATAACGTCCACATGAAACCTATCATTTCTGTATGATAGACCTAAATCTAGTAAAACCCAAAGACTTAGCATTAGCATGTTCCTATCTCTGTATATTAAAATCTCAGGTTTCTGCACCATCTCGGTCCATTATTGTGCGATTAGCTTCCCCTTTCAAAAGTTATGACTGAATAATTTAACATCACTAATCAGCCAGCTGGAACATGGTATGCTTGTATTCAAATGTGGATTTTTTCTTTTTTTTTTTTTTTTTTTTTAACTTTAAACTCATGTCCTGTTTTCAGTACTATCTTATGTTTATTATTGCCAAGTTTTAACTTCTTGCCTCAATTTCAAGTGTACTTTTTAGCTCAAAGAGCAAAAAAATATTCAATGGTGCTTACAAATCAAGCCTTTCTTTTGAGGGCCTTGTAGTTTCTTGGTCTTTACCTCTTATTTGTTTTTCCTTTCATTTCAAAATTTTCTTTATTTGACCAATTCTGTTGGTTTCTATTAATGAGAGCAGTTTAATCAAAACCTCACTGGTGGAGTGAAGGAGTAGATCTAATCTGCATCTGTAAATATTTAACTTTAGATTAATGTTTGACTGTGATGTCTCTGTCTTTATGCTGTCCTGAACTGTTAATGATAAATACATTAATTGACTCTTAAACTTACCTTGCTGGTAATGTAAGCTTGTATCCAGTTGTTTTTAACTCAGTGTTGAATTAAAAGCATTGTTTAAGCTCTCCTTTCTGAAGTAATGTAATATCTATATTCAGATCCTCCCAGAATGCACCTTCAGGTAAAACTAATGACCTGCAGTAAATCCAGGGGCCTGAAGCCTCAGAATTGTCTAATTAGGGATGTAAAACTGCCTTGTACCCTAAAGCGCAGTGTGTCACCCTGTCTGACAGGAGTAAACCATAGCTTTGTCTTTATGCTGTATTTAATGCATTGCTAATATCAAACAAATTAAAAGAGTATCTGTTTATAAATTACTATTGATCTGTCATTGTTAGAGATTAACAGCACCGAACAGAATACATAACTGTTATAGTATATATAAGTTATAGTATATATAAGTGGGCATACACTGTTTATTGCACTTTCAATTAAACCACGACTTTTGATTGGTCTGCCTTAATAACCATTTTCCCCCATTATAGACTGTCTAGTTGCACACCTGTGCAGAAATCAGCCCTTTTATGAGATTTTATAATGTTTTACTTAAGGTAAGCATCACCCTTTTTAACATGACACCAACCTGGATTAACCTACTGCTCGTCTCCATTGTGCTGTGTGAAGGCATTAAGATTTCAGCATTGCAAAGTTCTGTTTCCTTTTCTTCCATGAATGATTTAACTAGCTTTCTAATTATTTACTACTTGCAACAATTTGTTACATCAGCCCCTTCATCCAAAATCCGACAGCTGAAACATTAAATATAGAGGCTCATGCAGGAGCCGGAAGGCGTAAAGATAAAGGACTACCCATTGCAGTTTCGCCTTAGCGTTTCAATTGGCTTTTAGTACGAGACCACCGCACTACAGAACACACCCCGGTTCGGCAATGTCTGCCCACGACTACTTTATACACTCGTTTGGATCTGTCAAACTGTAAGGATGGTGAAAAAATCCGCCAACGGTGAAGTTTATCACCCTCCGGCAGGGGAGAAGAAACTGAAAGTCGGCTTTGTGGGACTGGACCCCGGGGCTGCGGAGACGAGCCGAGACGGGGCACTTCTTATCGGCGGTTCCGAGAGCACAAAACGGGGCAGCATCCTGTGCAGACCGAGGTCCAGCATCTCCAGGGGCAGGATCGCTCACAAAAGAAACGCGCGTTATCGCAGACTGCAAAATTTCCTTTACAATGCGCTGGAAAGACCCCGCGGCTGGGCGTTCATTTACCACGCTTATGTGTGAGTATGTGCTCCGTGATTTGCGTTTCTGCGTGGCGTGGGAATCACCCACATTTACCGACAGAGATGCTGCTGTGCTGCACCGCCCAGAATGCTGAAAGTTTGAGATGTTGTCGGCCGGCCTGCCTGCAGCTTTTGTCGCAGAGCGTCAGCCAAACAGTGGGAAAATATGTAAAAGTTTTGTCTGTGTAGCAAATGTCAATATTCATTCAGAGCCAGGCCGCCAAATGAGCTTTTCACAGCTGTGCATATTTCATAAACTGAGTCGTTGGAAAGTGTTCACAGATTATTACCGATGCATACTGTAGACTCAGCGCACAGGGTATAATTAGGCAGCGGTTTCAGCACCGGTCAGCTCCTGTAGTAGCCTACCGCGTCAGTGCGCTCGATCGTGTTTGCCGCGGCAACAAATCCGTGTTGCTTGCCAAGGGGGAAAACCGTGCCAGAGGTCCACGGCTACGCCGGTGGCATGCAAACGGGGGCGCCGCTGGGTTCTTTGCTGTGGCACAGCGGTGTAGGAACGATCTGGAAAGTGAGGGGACCCATTTTCAGACCTTCTTAGTCTGGTTTATGAATATTAATTGAGTGACGTAACTTTCGCGTAAATGATTGGCTGAAAGGCAGTTCATGATCCGAGCCTTGTCAAGGGTTGTTTATACAAGGCGAGTTTTTGCTTTCAAAATTAGCTAAACAACGAGAATAATGTTATATCGATAATTAAAAAAAAAATGTTTTAAGTGATTTTACATTGTCCTGGCGACTTAAACGTGGCGGTCATGGGCGAGACCATCAAAAAAGCGCATTTGTCTGTTTGCATCAGAACAGACAGACGCAAAAATGCCTTTTTTTACAATAAGTTTTTTTTTACAGTATGTCATGTGTATTATATTATGTCTACTGTTTATATCAGGGCTGTCCAAACTCGGTCCTGGAGGGCCGGTGTCCTGCAGAGTTTAGCTCCAATCCTAATTAAACACACCTGAACCAGCTAATCAAGCTCTTACTAGGCCATGGTTGTCACTATTTTGGGTCGGTTGTGTATAATGAGCCGGAAGTAAGTCTGAATCGGTTCGCGATTTAATCTAAATTATTCGAACTAGTGATGGGAAGTCCGGTTCTTTTTCGCGAACTGGTTCTTTCGGACAGTTCGTTTCAATGAATCGGTTCTTTTACGCCCTAACGTAATTCGCGATGACGTAATGATATCAAGTCTATCGTCCCGGGCACATTCAAATATAAGAAGTCAGTAATCATAACTTCAGTCAGTTAAAACATCATAATCATGATCTGAAAAGTTTACAATTAAGTTTTGCAACTAAGCACCCATACAGTAACAGGCAGTGATGGGCATTAAGTAGGATTTAAGTCTTGAAGATATAAAGTAAATAAATTAGTTGTCATCAGCGCAGAAACCATAATCCACTTACTATACATAATCCATTGCGATTTAGGCCTATTTGTTATTAAATAAATTTAGGTTTTGCCAGATTGCCCTTCATTCAAGTCTTCGGTTTACCCGTGCTCATAACATTAGCACAGAATCAGTTGTCCAAAAGAACCAGTTCGGTTCAGACGTGCTGTAGTGTCAGTCATAGGCAATCTGTTGAGAAGGGTCTGGCTGCAGCCTCGCACTTGCACTCTCAGGCTTGCACTCTCAGACACTTGCGCTTCCGCTAGCGACGTCACTTGCAGGCTTTATTTTTTATTTTGTTCTATTTTTTATTACTTTTTGTTTGAATCTCTCAACATTTTACAACAGTAGCCAGATGGTGAAGACAAGAAAAAAGAAACTAAATTACGAAGTCACTCGGACGTGTCCGAAAGAAACGGTTCTCGGTTCAGTGTACTGGTGATCCGAAAACCGATGCAATCGGTTCTTGACTCGAGAACGAGAACCTCCAGCAGTGGGCGTGTACACGTTCATTACCCTGCACGCTACACACATGCTGCTCTGCTCGTGTTCATCTTCAGTTCTCTCTTCACAGCAGTTCAGTCAGTGTACTGTCTGAGTAAATTAATTACTCCGGGATATTGGTTTATTTCGACTCGGAGGGAGTGTCAGCCACGTTAAAAAAAGTGAATAATTTAAGTAATTTGTGGATTAATGCATACTGGAGACGCGAACTGTTTCAAACGATTCAGGCCGATTTGGTGAACTGGTTCAACCGGTTCACTAAGAAGAACCGGTTAAATCGAACGATTCGTTCGCAAACCGGACATCACTAGCGCAGACATGCGGTTTCATTTACTACACATAGGCCTACTGAAGCTCGCAGTGTTTTCAGCCTCTGCCGCCTCAATATGAGTACATGAACACATAAACATAATCTCTAGAACCACTCTGAGTAACTTCATGAGCATTTTACTTATTTTGAGAAAACTATCATATCATATACAAAGAGACACCAATGTTTCAGGAGTTTAGTACACAGAATAGGACACATGCTTATTAGATAACCG